>NC_068405.1:15461922-15769422 GCF_023724105.1 Carassius gibelio | reverse complement strand
TTGTAACTACATTTAGCCATGAATGAACAAAATCATCTGCCTTTTGGGGAAAAAAAATATATTTTGCATTTTTTATTACCCGACTTATGAATGTAGTAAAAGCAAAATATAGTTGCTGTGTAAATCAGAAATACATACTGAAAATGCAAATTCATTCTCTGCCAGCGGAAGGTGCTTTAAAGTGAGTCGGCTGTACACCGAGCTAACAAACGTTGCTTTATCAGTTATAGCCTATAACATGCAAGATGAAACGATCAAATAAAAATTTCCTGATAATTTAATCACACCCATGTCATCCAAGATGTTCACATCTTTCTTTCTTCAGTCAAAAAGAAATTAAGGATTTGATGAAAACATTCCAGTATTATTCTCCTTATAGTGCACTTCAACAGCTACCAAACGGTTGAAGTAGGGATGTCAACGATTAATCGATGATCGATTAATTGTCGATAAGAGATGCAATCGATTAAGGCTATCGATGGTCGGTTAACCGATTCAATGTTGGGCTGCGTGCGGCTCATGCGCACTCAACACGTGCGAGCGGCTGTGAGTGACGGTGACGATATATAAAAGCATCATCATTCATTCAAAATGTACAAATTAAGCTTTTAATGTGATTTAAACTTTAAAGTACCTTAAAATAGAAACAACATAAAAGTTCTTCAACATTAAAAGCAATAGAAATGTAGTTACTAATCATTTCATCAGATAACTGTTTTATATCGTGCGCTTTGCAGGGCTGCGGGACACAGTGACAGGACAGGTAGTCTATTCATTCCTACAACTTGTTAATTCATTCCTACGAATTATTAATGTGGCAATTGTCCATGTTTCATTAATTTTGTTCCCTAAATAACCCATGATTTAAGTGAAATAAGGGAACAAATTAATAAATCGAACGAATTCTTAATTCATGAAATCTTTAATTTCCCTTCCCATGTTTACCACAGTAAGAGATGCGAAAACAGTTATTAAAAGCGAAAGATAATAAAATAAACCTGGGAAATTAGAGGGTTAGACTATGAATATTTAGGAAAAGAAACAATGCCTAAATATACTGAATTTGTGGAAATTCGTGACCAACCGGCAAACCAGAACAAAGCCGCGTAAATGAAGACTATGGGGTCCAAAAGCATGGTCGCGATCTAACATTTTCCAGTTAACCTATTATTCCTCTAATAAACAAACCTTTTATACCACACTTGTCATAATCAGATCTTATCATTTCTAAATAAATAATTGCTGGATTCAAAACAGCGATTAATAGGCGCTGTGACCGACACATTCCTGGAGCATTCACTGCTGTCACTAAACGGTGACGCCGAGCATCGTTCACAAGTTTCTGCATGGACCTGACTAGGGCACAGGTTCTAAGCCCTGGGACAAAATGGGATGCTTTAAGGAAAATTTATAGCCTACTAAGTAATAGGCCCAACATAAAAATAACAATTTGTTTTCATGTTTTTTTTTTTTTTTTTTTAAATAGGCAATGCGAAATATATCCGACTTAAATAGGCTAATTAAGATTAACGGATTTAAAACAGAAGTGTGGGCGCTCCATAAGTTCACAAAAAAAAAAAAAAAGGATGACAACGCATTCTGTTTGTTTGCTTTATTTTACAAGAGCACAAATCTTCTGTTTTTATTGTGAGTGTGCACAAATGAAAGTAAACACTTCTGCGGAAAATATATATATTTTTTTAATGTCTCAGCTGTTTGGATCGCCCCGGAGCCTGCTGCACACGTATAGCTATTCTAGCGATTCAAACTTACATCGCAGTCTGTTCATTATCAAAATAAAATGTCAACTAAACATTAAAAGGTTACACTGGTCAGTTTAAATAGACCGTAGTATACCGGTCCACTCTGCTGTTATGCCAAGGACGTTTTTGCTCATATGAAGAGGATCATCTTTTCCGTCTATATGCGAATGCGTGTTAAGTACAAGCCTAGTTTACATTATAAATAATAGTTTAACATTCAAATACATTGCGAATATGGAAACATTTCGATTTGTGCCGAATGAGACATGAGCAATAACCTCCAAATAAATCTAGCCAAAGCCGCGCTCGCTCATCCTCCTCTGCACGCATGCACTGTCACGATCTAATGCGCTGTATGCCGGATTTTTAAAAATCTGACATTTTCTAGGACAGAATCCAGCAGGATCAAATTAATGTGAGCAACTGTGTTTTGGTGCAGCAGCGCCGATGTAGTTCACTTAATGTGCAGCGCAGTCACACGCGCTCCACATTTCGGATAATTTTATTTTAAATACAATAATGTCCGTTGAAAACATTGCAATTGTGCTTTAAAATACAACAACGAGCACCACAAAACCATTTAAAGATGCGCGTTCAGCGTTCTCCGTGCGGGATTGGAAACTGTCAATAAAGTAAAATGACCTCAAAAGTATGGCGCGCTCTCTTCATTTTATCAAATGATCATAATCGCATCTATTCATTTTATAATCCTGCTACTAGCATTTTATTCAGACTAAAACCTCAATTCAAGTGAGAATTCGCGTTTTGTGTGTGTGTGTGTGGCTTTTGCACATCCTGTCATACCGCTGACTGCGTGCCTGCAATAGACGCATTTTGCAGTATTATGGTTAACGATTAATCGATTAATTGATCGTTAATTTAAACGACGATCGATCATGGAAATAATCGAAATTTGACATCCCTAGGTTGAAGGTCAAAATTATAGTTTCAATGCAGCTTCAAATGGCTCTACATGATACTAGACAAGGAATAAGGGTCTAATTTAGTATAACGATCAGTCATTTAAAAAAAATTAAATACAAAATGTATATGCTTTATAAGGAAAAATGCTCGCCTTGCACTGCTCTGCGATGCACGTCTTTGACTTCACGTAATACGCAATAATGTTGAAAAGGTCATGCGCCATGTAAGCTGAATACATAAGCTGAAGTACCGACTCAGTGTTTACAAGTCGAATGTGCGAAGACTAAGTCAAACGGCGTTTACAAAAATTTTTTATATTTTTCATTGAACGTACAACTACTTTTGAGCGGTCCTCCTTCTCCACATTCTCCACGAAGCACTGAGTCGGTACTTTTACCTGCGTTACCTTTTCAATGTAATTACTTATTATGTGAAGTCATGGACGCACAGTGCAATGCGAGCATTTCTATTTATGAAGCATGTACATTTATTATTATTATTCAATTTTTCTTTTACAAAATGGCAGATCATTTTGCTTGTTGAGACCCTCATTCCTTGTCTGGTATCGTGTAGTGTGCTTTGAAGCTGCACTGAAATTGTAATTTTGACCTTCAATCATTTGGTAGCCACTGAAGTCCACTTCATGGAGAATAATCCTGTTAATCAAAAAACTGATTAAATATTTATGTAAACATCTTGGATGACATGGGTGAGTAAATTATCAGGAAATTTTAATTTGAAAGTGAACTAATAATTTATATTACATTTTAGAAGTAGGGACGTTCAAGTTTTACTAGTATTTATTTATTAAGTTGTTTGTTTACTAGTAGCTACTTGTCTCTGTTAGATTGTACAAGCATCTAGAAATGCTAGCATCTGTTAGTAAGTGGCTAAATTATAGGTATACTAGTGATTGTTGGAGTAATAACAAATGGCTTATGAACGATCCTAGTGTAAAATTACTGAGTTAAATGGTTAAATTGAAAAAATATTCTAGTCATTATTGGACAATTTGATGTCCATTTACTTTGTTGTTGTAAGTCATTTTGTATTAGTAATGCTAAAAATAAGTAAAAATTAGGGCCGGGACTAACGCGTTAATTGAGATTAATTAATTACCCAAAAAATAACGCATTAACTAAGATTAATTAATTACAGAAAAAAATCCCACATTTTTAATAACTTATTTTAGCACCACGGAACGTTTCTCACTGGATGAGTTTCGGCGGACCGATTATACTGGAGCACCAACTAGCGTTCGCGCATATCACCGCAGCACATCGAGCCTCAAGTATCACCTCAACGCAAAACATATAGCAGCTAGCGTGGACTTTACACTTTATGTTGAACTATGTATTATTTTGTTGGTGCAACAGTTTATGTTGAACTCTTTATTGTTTTGGCCAAGGTTATTGAGAGTTGGACTTAGTATGTTATGGCCTCTGAAGCAACAGAGAGATGTTTTCTAATAGTCAGTGTTTCCACTGTTCTGAATGTAATTGACAGTATTGTGTTTACTTAAACACTTCACAGAAGGTTCCAGCACCTATAAGCTTCCTGAATTTCTGAAATGTACTATTTCTAAATTGTTTCTAAATATGCTATTGCTACACTTCATGGCAAAAATTGCACTGGTCTGCTAGACTTGGTTGAACAAAAATAAACAACATTTTGTTGCTTAAGCTATTGTTTTCAATCATTATTCAATGGTATACTATAAATCCATGTGAAAAAAAATTACTTCCCACTGTTCTCAGGTCAAATATTTATATGCGATTAATTTTGATTAATTAATTACAAAGCCTCTGATTAATTAGATTAATTTTTTTAATCGAGTCCCGGCCCTAATAAATACTATACCTGGTAATGAATAAATGTTACAAAAGCTTGCCTTAACTGAAGTGGTTTTGAATTAATTCAATAAATTCTGTGAGCTGTCATAACTTTATTCTTCATCAACAACACCTGGAGGTGCCACCTTAGTATGAAGCTGGAGCCATGCATTTATGGCACTCGGTGGCCATCTTTGAAATGCCTCTTGGGCATGCAAGTGCAATTCCTATCACTTTGAATGGGGAAACATCAAAATCTCAAAAAACTTCACTAAAATTTTTAATTTCATATTTAAAATCACCAAAGAAATCTGACAACAACTGTGTCATAAATGTTGTTACTCTTGCTCAAACAGCGTTATAAAAAGCGTGTTTTTCAGGCTAGATCAGCCATTGCGCATGTGCAGTCCTAAGCCCACGTCTCAGAATTCTCACTGTTTCTATAGCAATCGGGACGCTTCTAACGGCAGCTGCTGACTTTATTGATTAGCGATTGGCTCTTTGATTCAGAAGGCAGGGCTTACTGTGATTGAGCGGCCATATTGAGCGTTGCATTTTTCACCATTCAAAACTATACAAGTGGCATGTCTTGGGTATTCTAAAGTCTTTGTTTATGCCCAGCTAATACACAACACAGTTAAAATGTTGTTGACCGATGAGGTCGGACTCGGGGCAATATTATGTGGTGCATTTGGCTTTGCTTTCAACAATTTATTCCTGTACTGAGAGCACAGTGTTTTTTTGTTTTACTTTGTAGGTCATCTTCATCGCATGATACAGCCTGACTGACAGATCCATCCTCATCTTTCAAATACCGTATTTCCATATTCTGTGGCTCTGTAAGTACGCCTTCACTTCATGCCATGTGTTTTTCCCCTTCATCAGTTGTTATATCTCTTAAATTCACAGACTAATTGGGATCTGATGCCTTAACATCATGGATCAAACGCTCATTACATCACAGATTTTAAGCTTGTGTCTGTACATAATCACCTGCTTATTGGGTTGTGTTCAATCCGAGATAAAACACATATTCATTCTTCAACCTTTTATCATGCAAAAAGCCAGTCTGTTCAAACATGGTCTACTTTCCTGAATGACTGCATCAATAACAAATTGTACTTTTGAGCATCATATAATGGCATATTATAAAATTCATAACATGATATTCCTTTAAACTTTCCATTTTAATTGGTAAAGAATAGACTATAAATACCACATTGTTTTGGGGATTGTAGCCAGGCTTGATGAAATTGTCATGAATTTCTAAAACAGAATAAAAGCAAATGTACTGATTTTAATCAATTTGGGCTTTTAAATATAACTATTAAAAAAGTGTGAGATCTGATTTTTTTGACTTGTATTTCAAAAAACGCTCACAAGCTTTGGACCGTTCAGCAAATCAGATTTTGAAAATACAAATATATATATTTTTTATTATTATTAAATTGTAATGTAAAATTGTAGCTTTAAGTTGTATTCAAATCTGTTGCGCTCACTTTAGGAATTAACGTGTTTTTAACGGTTTACGATGCTTGTCAAATTAAAAATAACTAAAAATCACAGGTTAATGCAATTTCTTAAGACAAAAGAAGGGTTAACATGCAATTAATTTGATGATTGTGGTATTAGTTTTTTTTTTTTTTTTTTTTTTTTTTTTATAGTCTGATAATGCAAACCTAAAGTTCACTATTGATATTTACATATGAATACCAAAACTGCTGTTTACTTATCCTGTCCTCTTATTAGACAGTATCAGCTGTTGTAGGTTGTCGTTGGATTCATCAGAAGTGCATCATTAAAGTTTGATTTGATCCTATTATTTCTGCTGGTAAAACATGCACACCTGAATATTGATTCAGGCAAAGCAGAATTGTTTACACCAGAGGCTTGGAGACGTATTTGTTGTATGTATAATTACATTCTGACAAATCAAAGATAGTCAAAGATAGACGTTGCAATTAAGAACATTGACACACCTCTACAGTATAAAAAAATACATTCTGTGTATGATTTATCTGTACATCGTGATATTTTATTTGATCAGGAATGTATATCTTTATGAGTTCAAATGAGCTTACATGAACACTCATAATGAACACGCTCTAGACAGTAATGTGATATTAAAGTGCCCCAGATCAGATCTCAGATCTTATATCTACCTGTCATCATCTACCCGGTTTAGCTTTTTGTTTGCTATTCAAATAGAGTATAACTACATTTATATTAGGATTATGTTGAATGTCATGCACCATGGTTATTCAAATAAATATTCCCATTTGTTTAATCATGGGATGTCAATGAAAAATAACTTTAAATAGATTTCTTGGACATGTAACTTATTTAACTGCAAACCTGTTGGAAGTCCCTGTTTTGGTTCAGTGAGGTTCTGAACTCTCGTTTCATTCAAATTTGGGAAATTTAGATATAATTTGTTTTTTTGTCCTTGCAAGACAAGTGCCTGAGAGTACATTAGATACGAAGGTCAGAAAATACATGCAGGCATTAAACATGTGGGAAGGGTGGCATTTATTGTAATGTCAAAATGTTAATGTTATTTTTATTTCATGTTGCCTGAACTGAAAACGAATCATTTACTTCATACACAGATTTTCTTTGACAGTAATGGATTTCATTGTAAACACGATTTCTGCTCAGTTTTTTTATGCACTGACTGACTTACAAGACAAAATTATTTTCTGTGGTAATCAACAGCAAGCTACTACTGCATTCCTTTAATAGTAATGTTAATCTAGATTTATATTTTTTATATTATACTTCATTTATATTTTTACATTTTACATTTATAATATACTTTTTCTATGTGATACAGTTTCTCAAACAGTATAAGTTCGTCTTTTTATGTGGAAATATATAGTGGCTTTTAAAATAATTATCACACTTGGAATAAAAAAAGCATGAAAACATATTGGTTAACAGACATTTACTTCTACTTATAACCTGCTCTTTTTTTGAGTTCTCACATGAACAGCGATGAATGAATGTGTGAGACCTTGTCTAGTGTCAGCATTTGATCATAACAGTCCTGTAACCAAATTAACAGCAAGAGGGCAGCAGACACCAGCTATGAACAACCTTTCAGAAGATGTCTGCTGTTAATGCAATATCTAGATTCAAATTCAGATCAATTCCTATGTGCAGTTTAAATTTAACACATGATAATTGATTCATATGTGTTAGGAACCCGTCTAGCTAGTAGTGATCTTGTATGTTAGGTTTCATGGTGACGTGATTGCGTGTGTCTTCCTCTTCCTGTTTGTGTGCATGCGATGAACGTATATGAGATGTGTGCTTTGGTCCTATTGGAGAGGAGAGAGCTGGTGTATGTGAAGGTCACATGTACAGTAGAGCTGCACCGGTGCTGCAGACGCAGAAACACAGTGCTGAGATAAACAGGGAACCCTGTGTCCGCTCTCCTTCAGTGAACACTGCAACACACTGCACTCGACAGCATGCCTGTTTTCCTTGAACTAACACTGCGCACTGGAAGAGACTGCACTTTGAATATGTCCGCTATGATGCGGACATTACTTTATTTACAACCCCATCAAAATTATAATGTGAGCTTTTCTTATATTCTTTTGATGGTGCCCATCAAATTATGTTTGCAGTCTGAAGCTGCCTTTCTGTTTGCTCAAATTGCTCCCTTTTTTTTCTCTTGTTGTAACCAATTACACATTTCACCTTTAAATTAATCAGGCAGTGTAATTGTCAGTGTGTCATGACCTCTTCTTGTTATATGGTTTATTATGTGATGTTAAAGAGCATTAAGGGCCATGCTTAACCTCTGACCTTTGCCCTCATCAGGGTCAGCAGCAGTATGAAGGGCGGAGGTGGAGGGAAAGAACCTCCGGTGGAGGGGGAGGTCAGTGGAAAGCGGCCCAAACGCAAGTGTTTGCAGTGGCATCCGCTGCTGGCCAAGAAAGCTCCAGACTTCTCTGAGGAAGAGGAGGAGGAGGATGAAGAGGAGCTGGAGAAGGTGAATGATTAGACAAACTGGATTCACTTCAGCGCATTAAAGGGATAGTACGCCAAAAAATTAAAATTCTGATATTAATTACACATCCTTGTGTCATTCCAAACCTGTAAGCCCTTTGTTTATCTTTGCAACACAAAACATGTTGAATCATATTGTGATTCAGTAGTAATATTTTAACTGGTTTAAAATAAAGACTATTGAAATAGACCTTCCATTTCCGCCCAAACTATTTCAGTTTCACAAATTTGTCAGTACAGCAAAAAAAAAACTTCATATGGTCTTTAAAATTGCATCATTGTTATATCATTGTCAGGCTCAGTCAGATTTGTAGAATATACAAATATATGTTTGTTTGGTATTTGTTTTGTTTTCCCTTTTGTTTTTCATCATGCATCTCTACAAGAAAGTTTGTATCGTTAATGAAAAGCAAAATGCTTTATTGAGGTATTTTAATTCAAAATACCAATACTTGAAAACCAACATTAGCAACAGAAAACCAAACTGAAAACTAACAATAGAAACAGCATTATGTCGACTCTGAGTTATGGATATGGAATCATGTGGCAGAAGCTAATGTCTTGCATTTTGGTCAGGTATTTTATAGAGGAAGGACAAAAATTTAACTGCATCTGTATTAGCTAGAATTTCATAATTTCATCTATATTGTTTCAATTTAATATTGTACTGTGGTAAAATATTGCAGCAAAAATATGTGAATAGGCTTTAGTTTTAATCTGTAGCTTTGTCCACTGCTACTGTTGAAATTGACCAGGTCTCTGTATGTCTCTTTACACTTTCTCCTCACTTTTCTCCTCAGGAGCCGGTGTTATGTGTAGAGACTGGTGCACAGGAGGGAGAGTCTGGCGGGATGGAAGATGAGAGTGAGGAATACTCCTCTGAACAACGGGCTCGCCGGCCCATGAATGCCTTTCTGTTGTTCTGCAAACGGCACCGTTCACTGGTCCGACAGGAGCATCCGCGACTGGACAACCGGGGAGCCACTAAGATCCTGGCAGACTGGTGGGCCGTACTGGACCCCAAAGAAAAACAGAAATACACAGACATGGCCAAGGAGGTAAAAATTTGTCTAAGGGAGACTATACACAGTGTTTTTTTTTTTTTTTTTGTGGTCATTAAATGTGAAAGCAAACATAAATTTAACTTGGCATAAAAAGCTAATAGTTTTAAAACCATGAAAAACAGCAGGAAAAAAATTAATACATACATGAAAATCAGTAGTTACAAAGGTTACGGAAAATGTCAGCAGCTGACTTGAATCTATTAGGCAAGGCAAGTTTATTTACATAGCAAATTGTTTCCAAATGCAATGACTTAAATTTTCTCGTTGTTTAACTGAAGAAAGTTTTGCCACATCCAACTGTTAATTTCATTAATGCATTGGCAATCAATGGGTTAGGCATTTGGCGATAAGGCTAGGTAAACCTGGCTATCATCTGCATAGGTGTGATATGCAACTTAGTAGGAGTATATGCAGGCTAAACAAGAGCGGTGCAAGAATTGAGCCTTGTGGGTCTCCGCATGTCATGGATGTCCACTTAGACTTATGCTCTCCTATACTCACATAATATTATTTTATTATGTTCTGTTTTATACAGTATAAGGATGCGTTCATGAAGGCTAATCCTGGTTACAAATGGTGTCCTGCCACCAACAAGCCAGTAAAGAGTCCTTCTCACTCTGTGAGTAACGCCCGCAAGAAAGTCTGGTCTCTTCCATCCAACCCTAGCAAGGAATCTTCAGCTGCCAAAAAACACCCTAAAACTGACAGCACACCCCAGCTCAACTTCGCCATGGCTGGTAGGAATAAAACAAACACTTGTTTCCACACATACACTACTGTTCAAAAGTTTGGGTTTGGTAAGATTGCATTTATTAAAGAAGTCTCTTATGATCACCAAGTTTGTATATAGAGAAAAACTGTTGGGAAATATTATTAAAATGTAAAATAAAAGTTTCTATTTTGATATAATTTAACATTTAATTTATTCCTGTAATGGCAAATCTGAATTTTCAGCAGCCATTAGTCCAGTCTTCACAATCGCATGAGCCTTCAGAATTCATTCTGATTTAATTTTGTTTGGTTTGTGGGGTTTTATTTTTTTTATAGAATTCCTTGATAAATAAAAAATCTAAAGAACACATTTTTTTCAAAAATAGATTAGTTGTAACATTAGAAATGCATTTAGTCTCACTTTTAAGGAATTTTATGCATCTTTGCTAAATAAAAATATTAATTTCTTATAAAAAAATTAAAACTATTGAGAATGGTAGTGTTCATATTCCTTCACCACCCTATGTCTCTAAGTCAGAGGTTTTTTAACTGTATAGTTCAACATTTCTTTACAACTTTTTCCTCTGCTGTGTTTATAGATCCCAATAAGATGGGTGGCTTAAGCATGCTGCTGTTAGCAGGGGAGCACGCACTGACTGCTAGAGAGGTACAGTAGCATCATTTTAATACTTATGAAAAACCTTATTAGGCTAAGTACAACCTTTGATCAAACAAGACACCCAAGACCCCCTTTTGCATAGCAAATATGAGGACTGTGTGATGCATTGTCATATGTTTTATTAATGTTAGGAATGTGCTGTATCATATTGATTATTTGCCAGTAGTATAGATTGTATTAAATCATTTCTATCGATTGATTTTGGATGTATATTTAATGATTTTAGATAGTTAAAGGGTTAGCTCACACAAAAATTAATACTCTTGTCATTAAAGGCGCTGTATATTATTTTTATTAAGCTTTTCACTCTACTAAAGCATAAAAATACCATAATGTGTTTGCAGATATTTAAGAAACATGCTAAGTTAACATACTTGTTTATCTGAAAAACAATGTTACAGTCAGCTATTCTCCTTTGAAAATGTGTTCCATGCCGGAATGTTGGTCTTTGTTTCCCACCCACCGCCAGTTTACCCAAGTGTATTTTAGCACCACGAGTTGCCAGTTGGCAAAAAAACACAGCGTTTTTAATTTTATTCATCACCAAGTGCGCTCGTTCTTGTTAGTGTCATCAATCTGGTAACCTGTGTGCGCGTCAAGTCTTATGCCTGTTTCACATATAATCCGTCTGCAGTGTGTCTGCAGTCCGATTGCTTTACGTATGTGGTGCTGAAGCAGCACGGACTCATTGTGCTTTCACACAGGTTTGCAGTCCGCTACTGATCCGCGTCGGTTTAAGCCACAAAAACAACATTTGTCCATTATTTTGTTATCAAAGCATGTAAAAAAAAATAAAAAAAATAAAAAAATGCAGCATTGTGATACTCTTTCATCACAGTACAATAACAATTTTTGTTAGTCGACTCTCGTGCCTTTTGTATTTAAATCTTTATTACGTGCAATCCAACGGGTCTTAAATAATTTTATATTATTTTTTATCTTAAATAAAAAAAATTCTGCCTCTATAAAAGTGCATATATAATGTTGCCTTGTTTCTCTAAAGTTGCTCTTTTTCTTGTTTTAAATCTAGCTAAAACCCATTTGTTGCGTGTGAAACACAGTAGGCTTTAATTAGTATACATTTATTGTGAAATGACTGCATTTCCGTGTCAATCCATGTTAATTTTTAACGCGAACAATGCGCTGTCACTTTAATTCAGCGCATGCAGCACAGCAAAAATAGCCTCGATACGTAAACGATCTCTGCACTGCTGCAGACGCACTGCTCCTGGAACGCAATGACGGACCGCAACCGCGTGCAGTGTGAACGCTGGAATCCGTTAACATGAATCCCCAACGCATACGCACCGCAGACGGAGTATGTGTGAAACGGGCGTTAGGAAGGACTGGGTAAAAAAAATATTTCCAATATTTTGAATTTCCTATATCAACAGCTCTGTGTCAATAAGGACTGTGCGATATGGACAAAAAAAATATTGCAATTAAAATGGTACCTTAAAACATGTCTCTCCTCTCGCTCAAACTGTGTCCAATGCACTCACAAATCTCTCTATGCCAATGCCCTAGAAATTCTTTTCACACCTTTTTATTTCTAGCCTTTTCTGTTCACATCTTTCACATTTTTTACCATGTGCAGCTTGAATGCTCTTATCCGTTAACGTGAGCATGGAAAAAATATGCATCACACAAACGGAGTGTGTGAACCATAGCATACTGCGGGAGGTCGGGCCGTGGAAAATCATGCTATAAAGCAATTAAGAAATTGCGCACACTCAGATTTTTATGATGATTTTGATTAATCGCACAGCCCTAATGTCAATCCTACATACAGCACCTTTAATTACTCATCCTCATGTCATTCCAAATTTGTAAGATCTTCGTTCATCTTCGGAACACAATTATAATTTTTTTGTGAATCTAAGATTTTTCTGACCCTGCATAGACAGCAACGCATCTGACACATTCAAGGCCCAGAAAGGCAGTAAGGACATCGTTAAAATAGTCCATTTGACATCAGTGTTTAAATTATAATGTTATGAAGCTATGAGAGGCTTTTCTTTTTTGGGGGGAACTAACCCTTTGATTTGGAATGTTTAATTCTCTTATTTTCCCATTTAGAATACCTGTGTTGTTATCTACAGTACCTACTAAAAGTTAATCTTTAAAAACTGATATAAAAACTAAACAAGATCTTTAGCAATTATCATAAGGAATGTTCATTTTAAAATAATTTATTTGTATTTTTTATTTAAAAAAAAATAGTATAGAATTTTACTGTAAGCCACAGTATGAAAATAATTATTGTCTTGATAAAATATTGGCTAGTTAAAGGGGTCATCTGATGCGACATGCACTTTAGCAAGTTGTTTGAAATGTGAGTTGGCAGTGTTTGTACACAACCACCCTATAATGATAAAAATCCACCCAGTGTTTTTTTTTTAATCTCATTAAATAATTTCCACTTTCTCATACCAAGCCATTCTCAGATGCCTGTCTGTGTGAAGTCACACAGACCCAGGCCCTCCCACAATAGTTGATTGACAGTAGCATTTTACCTAAGACCCGCCCTGAGTGAGCTGTCATCAGTCCGCCATTGTTTCCGCCAGAGCAGATGTAGATAAAGAATGGTTCCTAAGCGATTGAGGTGTTTTGTTGTTGGATATATTAATGAACGTAGCAGTCCTCATTCACTCCAGACATCTGAGCCTCCCAAGACACAATGGATTACCTTTGTTTTTGTAGGGAATGTGCCACCGATCTACCTAAATGTGTCTATGTTTACACAAATCATTCATGATCCAGCCTCACCTACAGAAGTGAGTACAAGGTTCTTTTATGAATCGTTGCAAATCGCCTTTGCTAATAACATGATACTTAACAAGTTCCGTGGCTAAAGTAAACAGTTTCTGTCATCAACCAACGGAAGAGAGAGGCAGGGTCTGCAGAGCTCATTAGCATTTAAAGGAACATGGACTAAAATGGTTAAAAACAGCTGATTTTGACAAGGTAAAATGGGTGTTGTTTCACACAACCATTGAGAAATTTTAACCAAAGTATGTTACAGACTTTTCTGTAAGACCCCAAAGTTAGGGATGCACCGATCATGATTTTTCATGGCCGATTCCGATACCGATTTTTTTACAAGCTAAGTGGCCGATTCCGATACCGATTTCCGATTTTTTAAAAAATCTTTTAAGCAACAAACCAGAAAGAAGGACAGTGTGCATAAACAAGATATTTGGTATTTAATAAGCCAAACTTGCTTTTGGCTATTGAAAACAATAACTGTTACCATCTGAAATTAACAGCAGCACGGTAAGTAGCCTACAGTACATTCAATACAAACATAGATGGTACAGACATCAGCATTTAGCTTTTGTTTTTGAATTGTGTTGAAGCTACAGAGAACTGGCCTTAAATAAAAGATTAACTGCAACCATGTGAAATTAAAGGCAACAACTGCATAGTTCTACAATTCAAACAACACAATCAACACACATTCAATAAGATGTTTCTTAGTCAGCATTCAGTATTTTAGTTTTTAAATTTGGTTTTAATAAAAAACGGTCTTTACCAGTGAGACTAAATAAAAGAATGCTATATAAATACATTTTCCAAAATGTTAAAATCAAATAATGTTGGTGCGAATAAAACAAAGATGCAAAGTGTTTCATACATTCCAAAAAAAAAAAAAAATAGGGTACTGATTTACATCTATATTTTTTTTACTTGAGCCAATGAAAAATAAATAACTTATTGTCTCAAGTAAAAAAATATAAATGTGAATCATTACCCTAAAATGTTTTAATTGGATGAATGAAACACTTTTTTTCTGTGTGATTTTTAAATCAAATTAAGTCTATGTAATTTTAAGGTAAACTAAAAATAATCATCCTAATGCAGAACTGACGTTTATTTCTGGCTTTTCAAACGTGTAAGCAAGTTCTAATAAAAATAAAAAAAACATTTCAGTTTTGTCACAGTGTAGTTAGTTTTGTTTCTCATCCAAAACGCGAGAAGTTGATCTGAACATCTCTTCATGGTCTACCCGTGTTCAGGGCGCGGACCGGTGCAGTAGACGCTCGCGCAGCTTCAGTGCGCGCAGGAAAGGCTCTTATTTGTGCGTCAGTACACCCACGGCTGTTCGCTTCCTGCTCTCTGTGCCTCAGACATGAAACTCTGCATTTCCAGTAGCTACTGATCGGCTGCCTGTGTCCTGCGCACAGATTTCGAAATACTCTTCCACACAAATGACATAGCGAACGATTACAATGTAGTCTGTGCACGCGAGTGCACTTCTGGAAAAATCGTCCAGAAAAAAAGATCAAAAACCGGCCGATTGCCGATCACTTATTTCAAGCAAAAACCAGCCGGTTCCGATTTATGGCCGGTCAACCGGTGCATCCCTACCTAAAGTATCATATCAACTTGTGGAAAATGGGCATCTGATAACCCCTTTAAACCTTTTTAAAAAATAAATTAAATATCAATTTATCCACAATGAATTTCAAAATTCTTGTAGTTCAAATGCAAGAAGCTCATATGCAGATCAAGTCTTATGCAGAAAATAAATCAATATAATAACATTTTAGAATGGATTCAAGTGTGATTGCATATATTCATATGCAGATCTTGCTGTAGAAACACATGCGTCAATATAACGACAGTCGAGTTAAATTAGTTTTTAAACCAGGAACACAAAGAAGGCTCTAGATGGGAATAACAGTTATTAGTCTAGATTCTTGTCCTCGTATCTTGATGTGATTGAGACAAATCTGCATCACTCTGTACTCACGGCAGACCTCGGATATAATGAGCACATGATCAGTGCTCACGTAAATAGACTGTGACAGGCTCATCTCCACGGATATGGCAGCCGCAGCGGGCTGTGACTAAACAGACTGGGATGACTGTTTTGGGCCCCAAACTGGGTTTGTGTGCCATTAGGTGGTGCATTGACTTCATAAATTGTAGAGCTTTATGAGGCGTTGAGGACGCCAGGCCAAAGTGTGTGTGTGTGTGTGTGTGTGTGTGTGTGGATGTCAGGGATGTGGGTTGTTTGTGTGTATTCCTGTGGGTTCCTCAGACTCTCACAACTGTTAATCCTCTGTAAATTCCATTTCCCTGCCACTAAGTGATCCTAATTGCCTTCGGCGCAGTGCATTTGTCAATGAAGAGAGCCACGGGAGGTTTATACAAAACAAAGGCAGCACCTCGTTGTTTTGCAGACAAATCACATTACATCATCTGTTTGGTTTTGATTGAGGGGACAGTGCTGAATTCTCTACCTGTTGACTGTCCGTAATGTTTAACCTGAAATAGTTTTCTGAATCTTGATGTCAAACTAAATTTCACCCACAAGTTGATCCAAAGCAACTTTGCATGGCATTATTGCACTACAAGTCACTGATAAATTAAAAGTAACACCATGTTGCTTCAGGTAAATAGTTGTCATGTTTCTAGTTTTTTTGTGCTACTCAGCTAAACCAGTTAAATAATTGTTCCAGTTTGCTTAAAATAATATTTTGTGTGAATATATGTGATATTTCTTGAGCCCAATCCAAAGCAGTCCTATTTTTATGGATAACTTGTTTTTGTTTTTTTGCAAGAAATTCATATTTTTCACCAAAGACACATAAATATTGATTTAAAATAAATGACATTTAAAGAAACGTTTTAAAAGACATGTTCTCTATATATAAAATTGTATAAAACTGTAATTCAGAATAATTTATGTCAATATATCTGAAATAACCTGTATCAATTGACTTCAGTGAATACAAATAATTCAACTTTTTGCTGATGTCTAGTTTCTGAGGTAATGTGCAGTGGTTTCCAGCATAGACATCTCAAGCTGTCTCGTTGTCTGTCACTTCCTGTTTAGACAGCATAATTGATGGGTCTTTTTTATTTTATGGAATCTAACTGTGGCTTTTCCATCAAACTGTCAACAGAGGGAGATGTTGAGTTGTAAATGTCAGTGGTCATTTCAAATAGGGTGTATATTCAAGGTTGTTTTCATTTATGGCTTTGTTCTGCTTTACTGATATAATTTTATTAATATATATATATATATATATTTTTTTTTTTTTTGTCCTTTCATTTTAGATTTCCTCCAGCTCTTCCCAGACAGGATGCACAGATGTTGCTAAGCACACTGGGAAATCAGCCCTTTTCCAGCTGGCTGAGGTGAGACCACCTGAAGACTTGTTAGTCTTTAATAACAAACCCTTAAATCCATCCTTAGCAGTGAGATGTCTCGGATGTGGGTTGTTGGCTGTGTGAGTCCAGATGACTTGCATAATGATCTAAATGACTTAATGATCCCTAACCCTAACCCTAACCCTAACCTAAATGACTTAATGATCTAGATGCATTTTGTTGAAACTCATGTTTTTATTCTTTCCCCTCAGATTTCTTCCAGTCCAGTGCAGCCAGCTGGGGGAAGTAAAAACGCTGAGGACACAAGCTCTCTCACACATGTAGAGGTGAGGGTTTTGGAAGTGCTACATTAATGGGGGAGATTTCCAGTATCTTGAGAATTTAGAATTGAAGGCTCATTCGGTTCATTTGAATTTCCTGTTTAGGCCTCTGGACCATCTCAGCCAAGTTCACCAGACCTGCCCAAGAGTTGTGTTAAATCACCCTTGTTTCAGCTGGCTGAGGTACAGATGAACTCTCCTAGAGACTCCATTACCCCCCGTCCATCCCACTCTGAATGTTTTTTGTCCCACCTTACCTCGCTCATAGTGCAGATACAGTCAAGCTATGCTAGGAAGTAATTATTCTTAAATGTGTTATGCAGTGTTCACATTGACTGTGTATGTGTGTGTGTCTATATATATATATATATATATATATATATATATATATATATATATATATATATATATATATATATATATATATAGACGAAACCTTCAGTAAATCAGAAAGTGCCAATAAAATGTCCCACTTCTTCTTTTGCTGGTGTATTTACCTGCTAGAATACCAACTTCCTCCATCCAGACAGTCATTTTGATATTCCTGAACTTTCAGTCATTGCTTTAGCTTTTTGTGTTTTCTCTTCGGTGTCATTAGCTCTAAAGGCCATCTGCTAACTATTAACTTTTAATTTGAGCAGTTATTACAATTAAACTGCTCCTACATTGTGGCACAAAACGTGACAGCATGTGATGCAGGAATTTTTGTATTAGGCAGGTTTTTTTTTACAATATATTCTTTGTAATATATTGTAAAAATTTATAATATTTTTTAATCATTTCCTCTGTTAATTGCTGTTGATATGTGTGTTTTGTGTGTTTCTGTAGCAGATCTCCTCCAGTAGGCCTCAGTCAGCGTCTGAGGGCAGGCAGTGCGGCCAGTCGGCTCTTTTCCAGCTCGCAGAGGTACATCACCAACCCTCATACAGCATAATCACTGCCCCGGGTTACACAAACATGCAAGACAGGAGGATGAATCTTATGCTACATACAGTATTTGATGTTATAATGCAGAATTAAAGCTCAGTTAGGCAGTGGCTGGTGTTGACCAGTTGGCATAAACAATGGCAAGCAACGTTATGTAATAAATCCTAGGAGAGTTTTGAAGCTTAGGCTACCACCTGGTGGGTGTTTATATATCTTAAAATCAACATGAAATTAAAATAGACCCTTTTACTTTTTTATTACATGTTTCTGGTGTAATTGTGAACAATTCATCAGTACATGTTTTCTAAAAAAGATTTTTTTTAAAGTGTAAAAATCAAAATGTATCCAAACCTCATTTAACAACTTTGCTTCAGAAAATAAGATAACATTTATTTAACATTTATGCTTAGATATGAAATATATTTTTTAAATGCTTTAAGATAACTCAAAACACCTTAGATTTAAAACATAAAATAACACATATATAAAATCATTAAAGTTTAATAAATACAATTAATTAAATTAAATAAAACTTTCAGTACAATCCACTAACAATTATTTGCTGAAAAAGTTATTATTATAAATAATTATTTTATCTTTATTTCATCTTTACCAAACAAACAAAACACATTTTTATTTTTTTTATTTTTGTCAATTCGCTTATAAACACACAAATACGGTACATCTTAGACTTTACATACACTCTTAAGCATATTTGACATTATACTTATCACTTTATACTATTTTCTCTGTCAATCACACGTTCATAGCTAGCCATGTTGGACATGAGTTCTAGCTATTCACCAAACAAATTGGGCATAACAGATTTCCAATGTCTCAAAATGAATCCAGACACCATAGCTAGACGGCACCATTGACTGCCGGGAGAGGTCCCTATCTTCTGGTTAAATACCCAACATACAGAGCAGGGTTCTTGTGTAGTGTTAGGCTGAAAATGTCATTGTGTAAAGAAAGCCTCTGTTGGAAAAGAAGCCAACAGTTGCTTTTCAATATGCACCCACGTAGGGTCTGTGTTGGATGCCATATTGATTTTAGTCTACTGCAAAAGTGAAAACGACCAATGATACCAGTCGACTCTGGGCAGAGAGATCCCACCCAAAATTTTTGTAGAATACAGTTTGGTAAGATTAAAAAGGGGGTTCTTCCCTTGCCAAATAAAGGATCCTACATTCTTATTGTAATCCTTCGGAAGTGATAGTGGTAATGCAAGGGAGAGCATATATGACAAATAATTAATTTTGGGAACAATTATCCTTTTAACAAGATTAAATCGACCCAAAATAGACATAAGTTTGCTCCAGTTCTGTAACAAATTTTAGATCTCTTGAATAACTGGTTGAAAGTTAACCTGCATAATTTTTTCTAATCCACTTACAAGTTTGATTCCCAGACCAACTAACCCAGATGACACCCAATGAAATGGCCATTGCACTTCTAACATAGTATTATGGTTTTTATACAGAGGCATTACTTCGAATTTACTCATTTGATATTTGATATTTGAGAAAAGTCATCAACTGAAGTGCACATTGGGAGTACTGTTATTTTTGGATTAATAAAGATATTAAAATATCGTCAGCATACATACTCATGTTATGCTTCTGCAGACCGGACATTACACCTTTGGGTTGCTGCGTATAGCTACAGCCAGTGGCTGTAACACCAACACAAAAATGAGGGGCGAAAGGGGTTAAAAAACATCACACATAGCGCGTTAAGGACAAATTTGGTCCTATTTGAACCCATTAAAATATCAATTTTTGAACCCACTGTCATAATATCATAAAATCATAATTTCTAATATAATACCCTGTCATTACCAAACCTTGGGGAAAAATATTTACTTTTTACTGTTTTCCACCAAATGGCGTCACTACATAGGTGTTCCCTATGGGTGGAAATGCACATTATTTTCCTGGTGTCAACTAGGAAAACTATTGATTGTGTTATGAAGCATTTCAATGGCTCAATAATCTAAAATTATGTTTCTGAGTAAGTGTGGATGTCTGAGAGTGTGGATGTGTGTCTGCGTTGACAAAAGTGGGTGTGTGTACTGTGTAGGGCCTAAATATAATACATGCTGTTTAGGCGTGTGACAAATCACAATATCCTGAAGGTCATATTTTACCCTTTCTGTCTACTCTCTCTCTCTCTCTCTCTCTCTCTCTCCGTGTGTGTGTCAGTGGTGTAGGATGTGTAGGATATGTGTGTAGGTGTGTGTGTGTGCGCGCATTTAGCAAGAGAAAGCGCTTCTCACTGCATTGTTTTCTTTCTGTTTGATTCATGCGTATTTTACGCACAGATATGAACCTTTGACACAGCTTCGTTTTTCTAGCAGTCTATGTTTCAAAGTTAATTGATAATTTCTCACATACGTAGATGCACAAACACAGCCATGCAGTCAGCCCTTAGACAATAATAATACCTTTCATCTTGCGGCAACACAAAGACGAAGAGCGCTGTGGAGTTTCAGCTCACTTCGCAGTCTGACTCCTCATCTGACCCAACTCAGAGTGACGAACTGGTGATCTTGTAGTTTTGCTTCTTTCTAGAGCAAATTCTGATGTGAGACAGGCACAGGTTATAGTCACCTAGTAGAAATCAGGAAAATGTTTGCAATACTACAGATGTTTGCAGTATGTCAATTATATTTTATAAATAAAAAAAATCATATAATTGACATACTGCAAACATCTGTAGCATTGCAAACATTTTCCTTAATTCTACTAGGTGACTATAACCTGTGCCTGTCTTGTCTTGTCTAAGGACTGACTGCATGGCTGTGTTTGTGCTTCTACATATGTGAGAAATTATCAATTAACTTTGAAACATAAACTACTAAAAAACAAAGCTGTGTCAAAGGTTCATATCTGTGCATAAAATACGCATGAATCAAACAGAAAGGAAACAATGCCGTGAGAAGTGCTTTCTCTTGCTAAATGCGCGCGCACACACACACACACACACACACACATCCTACACCACTGACACACACACACGGAGAGAGAGAGAGAGAGAGAGTAGACAGAAAGGGTAAAACATGACCTTCAGGATATTGTGATTTGTCACACGCCTAAACAGCATGTATTATATTTAGGCCCTACACACACCCACTTTTGTCAATGCAGACACGCATACCTCTCAGACATCCACACATACTCAGAAATATAATTTTAGATTATTGGGCCATTGAAATACTTCATAACACAATCAATAGTGCCCCTAGTGGACACCAGGAAAATAATGTGCATTTCCACCCATAGGGAACACCTATGTAGAGACGCCATTTGGTGGAATACACTATACAGTGCAAATATAATGCTTTTGCTTCAAAATGAAAGGATGTTTCAACATAAATCATGATTCCTGTATTAATGACGACCCCGGCTTTAAACAACGTTTTAATGGGTTTCAATGGGCCATTTTTGGTCATTATGGTGCTGAGTGTTACTATTTCATACATATTTTACAGATTTAACATATTTTGCAAAATGGGATAAATTTTTTTTAAAAGTATCCAAAAAGTCACGATTTTGCCAAATGACATACCATTTGCATTAAAACAGCCAAAATAGTCAAAGAAATTCAACTGCAAATGACCAAAAATGTCCCTAATGCAGCACAAGGGTTAAAAAATGCTTTTGCGAAAGTATAGAAACTTCGAAAATGTCAACATTCAAACATATACTAATAGATTGCGAACATGGTCTTGTGTTGACTTCCAGGCAGCTTATATATAATTTTTCCATAACTTGATGTGCGTGTGTGTGTGTGTGTGTGTGTATGTGTGTGTGTGTGTATAGATGTGTTTGGCTTCTGAGGCTGAAAAGATGGAAGCTCGATCCTCCCAGCCCTCTGGTGGTTCCTCCTCACTCTGTGCTCAGCACAGCTTAAGTAGCAGAGTCACCGAAGAACACGAAGACACTGCTGAACTTCCTGTCACCACAACATCATCAGCATCTTCCTCATCATCCTCTACCTCTGGATCCACCTCATCATCCCCTACTGACACCACCCCATCTTATCTCAGCCCGTGTAAGACGCTGAAGAAGAAGAAAAAGAAGAAAGAAAATAAAGACTCGTATGAAAATCCTGCATCGCCCAAAAAGCCGAAGAAGCGACATTCGCCCGAGTCGGACCTGGACAGCGTGATGTTCACCATCGAAGCAGTAGCAAAAGGTGCTTGGGGCTCGGAAGAAACACCAAGGAAGAAAGCTCATCCCTCAGAGAGTGAGAGCAGCCCCATAATGGACCAATCTCCAGCGGTGAAGAAGAAAACAAAACCTAAACCGAAAAAGCAATTGAAGTTAAAAGACGATGACGCGGAGGAAGAAGAAGAAGGGGATGAAGAGACCTATAAACCACAGGACGTAGAGATGAAAACTGAAGAAGCTCCTCTGACCCCTAAAGATGAGTGTGAGAATGAGCCAGACATGAAGGTGGAGCCCCCTGTTGGTGTGGAGGACACGACACCACACTGCTCTCCTCTTCATCCTACAGAACTGGAGGAGAAAGACACAGACTCCAAACCACCTCAAACCAGACAGGAAGATAGAGAGCAAGAGGTTAAGCCAGAGACCTGTGGGTCCAGGAAGTCAGAGCGAAGCTGTAAAGGCGCGCTTTATAAGACTCTGGTGTCCGAAGGGATGCTTACATCACTGAGAGCAAATGTGGACAGAGGTAACGCACCTCACACAGGTTCCTTTCCTGTTTGCTGATCGAGTCATAGGTGCTGTGTGACTGGATTTGAAACTCATTACACTTTAATTCAAACTGATCATGTGGAGCAAATAGTTGCATGGAAAAACATACTTCCCCATTTATATCTCTAAAATCTTATTCTGCAAATATGCCAATAACACAGAAATAGATTAGGTTGTGCTTCCTAGAATTCTCTGAGGAAGCATTGTACCCTTGTAAGCTATTGTAATTTTTTATATGATATTATACTGAATATCAATAACATTTTTACTTAATAAAACTCAATTGGAATCAATTTTGATCTCAAGTAATTCACATATAAATTAAAATCAGGTGATACAGTGAATGAAAAATTGCTGTTTGGTTTTCTGCGCTGTGTTGCAGGGAAAAGAGGTTCACTGCGAGGAAGTGTGTCCGATCATGAGGGCGGCTGGAATGACGAGAGCTGGGGATTTTCTCAAACTGCTACCAGCAACCCAAAAAAGCTCAAGAAGTCTAAGTCTAAAGAAGAAACCACCCCAGGGTGAGCTGTAATTCCTCCTATCACATCACTCAATCTGCAGAGGAGTATATTTTATTTGGGCTGCAACTAACAACTTTTTTTTATAATGGAATATTTTTTTCCTCTCAATCAATCAGGTCGAAAAAAAAAACAAAAAAACAAAATCTTGGCCAGTGCTCCTTCAAACAACAAGCAAATTCAAGGCTATAAAAACACCTAAATATAATAATGAATGTAGGTTATATATGGAATTTTAAATATAAATTGCATATGTATTTGATATTTAATTAAAAGTGCAATTTAAATAGATTTTAAGACTATCAAAACTCAAATGTTCTGTTATTAAAAAGTAACAGAACAGCTTAAACACACTAGAGAAAAATAAATATACAAATGCATTTATACATTTATGTGTTTAATAAAAAAACCTACAATTGGGATTTTGGTGTACTAAACTGGTATAATTAAATTCTGCTAAACTAATTTTGTACTTAATTCACTTTAATTGTGAAAGTAGCGCTAAAGTCCAACTAAAGATATACTGAATTATATTTGAGTGTGCTAAAGTGGAACCAACACAAGTATGCTTCAGGTACACTTTAAATATATAGCATTTAAAAACTGACATTATTCAGAGATCATACAATCCTCATTAAAATATGTTTTTGGTTTAATATTAAGAAGTATGCATTATGCAGAACTAGTACTCAAAAAAAATTTTAATTATGCATTTTATTGCAGTTAGTCTTGAGTGATATGTCAGTTAAGTACATTTGAACTATAATTAGTTTGAAATAAATTACAAATTCGTTGTCGACTTTATCATTTTTTATTTTTAGTGATTTACTTGATTAGTTGCAGCCTGATTCAACATTGATTATTACGGTGGCCGAAAAGTGCAAATTACAATTCTGAAAACAAAATTTAACTTTCTAATTATTTTTGCACTGTAGATTATTGAATGATAATGTAATTAATATTAGCTGAATCATTATATTTTACGATGAGGCTAACTTTTGGGTTTGCTTTTTTTATTAAGTTAATTGGAGAGTGTTAAAACATTTCTCATTAGGTTAGTTTGATTAATTAAGTAAGTAGTCTTACGAGTTTTGTACATTCCAAGCATGTATCATACTCATTGATCACAGTTTCAGACTAAAATTGCAGAATAAAATTTTTGAAGAAAATTGCATCGTGTTTCTTTGTGCAATATTAAAGTCAGTTTATCTAGCAGACGTTAAATCCATATGAGCAGACTTTGCACAGATGGCTAATGTTTTACTGTGTATAAAACTCACAGACTAGGAAAGCTTGAAGAGGAGTTTGAGAAAAAGTTCAACAGCTTGCCGCAGTACAGCCCCCTGACTTTTGACAAAAAGAGCGTGGCGATAACCAAGAAGAAAAAAAACAGTACGTCCAGCCCTCCTGAACCACCCAAACCCTGCAAGGGTGAGTTCACTGCATGTATGGAAACTGACATCACATCCTCCTGGCCCCCACACTCATTTCCTCATTTGCTTACTTTCTTAGGAAGTAGTCATCTCATGTTCAGAATGACATGACTTCCACCTAACATAGCATGCTGTGTTGTGTTTTTTTGTTCTGTTTTATTGCTTTTGAAATTAGGTTCATCTTCATCTCAGAAAAAGACCTTATTCCACAAGATAGTGAACAAGTACAAACACAGGAAGGAGAAATCCAGTGCCACAGACAAAGGTGACGCCCCCACAAGCCATTAGATTTCAGCTTCATTCTGCGTTCAGATGGCAAGACTGTGAACGAGTGCTGGAAACTGTGCTTGCATGGTGTTGTTTTTTTGTTTGTCCGTGGTTTAGCCCATTGTGCCTCAATGTTTCCTGCCACATAGCAGGGAACGCTGTTATATCTAGGCCACTGTATACTCCGGTTATATTAAAGGGGCTCACGTGTCACAGTTATGTAAATACTTTTGATGCAACCTGGTGGGGTTGTAGTACAAGTGGCACAAGTAAAATGCAATGCAACATCCTAAAGCATCATTCATTGTCAAGCATCTGCATTAGGTTTTTTAGGTCTCATTTTTGATATATTTCACATGTCTCCCCTTTATTCCTTTAGACGTTGTCCCAACTGACCCAACTGTGGGTGCAGAAACAAGTCCAGTGCTGAAGTCGGGCAGTCCATGCATGTCTCCCTCTCCTGAACCCCAGAAGGTTCTGGATACGCCTGTGGGCAGTCAGAAGAGGAAGGCCAGGAAGAGTAAAATCACACACTTGGTGCGCACGGCTGATGGCCGAGTGTCACCTGCACAGGGTGAGCTCAAGCCACAGTTTCCTGATACAACATCGTATTTCTGATTTCTAAACTGATAGTTTCTTGCAGAAATGCTCTACACCCCTGTGTTTTTCTTTTGTTTGCCAATGTATATGGCTGTTCAGAAGTAAGGATGAATTAATGTTTTTGTTTTTAAAGTGTCTTTTGCTCACTGAGGCTGCATGTATTCAATCAAAAATACAGTATTTTATTTTAAATGTAAACAAAAACAAAAACATTTAAAATCATTTTTTTAGTTATGCATCCTTGCTGAATATAAATTTATATTATATATACACTCACTGTCCACTTTATTAGGTACACCTTTCTAATACCGGGTTAGACCCCCTTTTGCCTTCAGAACTGCCTTAATTCTTTGTGGCATAGATTCATCAAGGTGTTGGAAACATTCCTCAGAGATTTTGATCTATATGTCGGCTGCACATTTATGATGCCAATATCCCAGTCTGAGATGATTTGAACCTTGTGTTGGTGCATTATCCTGCTTGAAATAGGCATCAGAAGATGGGTACTGTGGTCATAAAGGGATGGACAATGTCAGCAACAATACTCAGTAAGGCTGTGGCATTTAAACAATGCTTAAATGGTACCAAGGGGACCAAAGTGTGCCAAGAAAATATACCTCACACCATTAAGGCCCCGATATACGAAGTAAGTTTCCGTTCTCCGTTTCAGTGCAAAAAGAATTTTGAAAAGGCTGAGTGACGGTTTATTGTTAACAAACTTTCCAACACCCCCTCGCTGCTGGAGGCGTGGTGTAAATTAATTTGAACAAGTTCCGATGCTCGCATGTATCCCCTAAACAAAACATCGATGAAATGTGTGAAAGGTGTACACAATCTAGATGTGAGACGGGGCCCAGTGGGTCAGTATATTATAAACAAAAGAATAATGATTAGCAGCAGTTCAGAGCCAAGTATCATGTTTGCAATACAAAAGAACCATAATCAGTCTTTAGAAGTGTGAATGGCTCATAGTCTGAAAACTTTAGCATGGTGTGGGGAAAAAATATTGGGATTAGTTTGTTGCTTTATTTGATTCATGTTCATTTATTTTATTAAACTGGATTGGAACTTTTATTATTGTATATTTTTTTAGGGATTTCATTTACTGTATACCCTTTAAATTCGCTTATTGAAAGAACAACAGCAGCAGTGTGATGCAACATTTATTTGAAACATGTATTTGGTACTTGCTACCTTATATCTTTACTCTTTCCTTTCATTCTTTTCATTGCTTTGGAAAACTTGTCTCAGATGTTTCTCTTCTTCACTTTTTGCATAACTCTGGGTCACTGTCTCTTCATCTTTAAAGTCTGTCCGCGAGCGATCGTACATGTGAGGATATATTTGAGCAGCTCAGCTATTCTACACTCCAGTGTATTCAGGAGATGATGCTCTCCTTAATGACCGCAACCGCCATGGACCAATAGAAACTCAAAGGTGTTTAGGTGCCAAAGCGAACTCCCCCAGAAAGTTCGCTTTGGTGAGCCATTTCAAACTTTCAAAATGAACTTCGTTTTGGCCTGGTTTAGTTCAAAATTACATCATATCAGTTCGTTCTTCAGTTTCGTTTGAAGTATACCGGGCCTTTACACCACCTGCAGCCAATTCAAGGCAGGATGGATCCATGCTTTCATGTTCTTTACACCAAATACCAACCACCTGAATGTTGCGGCAGAAATCGAGACTCATCAGAACAGGCAACATTTTTCTAATATTCTACTGTCCAATTTTGATCCTGTGTGAATTGTAGCCTCCATTTCCTGTTTATATCTGACAGAAGTGGCACCCAGTGTGGTCTTCTACTGATGTAGCTCATCTTCTTCAGGGTTCAATGTGCATTCAGAGATGGTATTCTGATTACCTTGGTCATAACGAGTGGTTATTTGACTTACTGTTGCCTTTCTATCATCTCTAACCAGTTTGCCCATTCTCCTCTGACCTCTGACATCACAAGGCATTTCCATCCACACAACTGCTGCTCACTGGATATGTTCTCTTTTTTCGGATCATTCTCTGTAAACCGTAGAGATGGTTGTGTGTGAAGATCCCAGTAGATAAGCAGTTTTTCAAATACTCAGGCCAGCCTGTCTGGCACCAAAGTCACTTAACTCCCCTTTCTTCCCCATTCTGATGCTCGGTTTGAACTTCAGCATGTCATCTTCACCACATCTAGCTGCCTAAATGCATTTAGTTGTTGCCATGCGATTGGCTGATTAGCAATTTGTGTCAACAAGCAATTGAACAGGTGTACCTAATAAAGTGAGTGTGTACAGTATATATATATAATATTAAAAACAACAATATAATATATAATTAAGATTGAATTTACAGATGCATCATTTTAGAATAAAGTTAGCCACTAATACCACTTACCACAGTAGGAATGCGCTATTCACAGATATACTTTCTCACCTTTGTATACCGCAACCAAAAGTGGCCACTGACAAAAGAGTACCAAGATAAAATAGACCACATTAAGCTGTCATCTCATGACGGTGCATCTTTATCGTGCAGAATAAACTTAATTTATTTATTTTTTAGCTAGTTATATGTAATTTTTTATATCATGTAAGTGTGCATTGCCCAGAATAATTTCGATTGTTAACTGCTGCGGCGCTGCCAATTAAAAAAACATTATTGAAAGTCTAAATTCCTTTATACTCTATATTCCAGCAGAAGATAAATCCAAGGATCAGACCAAGAATCAGGATGAAAAGCCATTCTCTCAAGAGACATTATGCAATAGGGGGGTCTGCTACAATGACCCCATATCAGTGGAATCGGACGTGACGGATGCGTCCGGCGGCCTGCCGGCTTTCTTCAGCTTGGCTGCTCTGGCTGAGGTTGCAGCCATGGAGAATGTGCACAGGTAGAAAGGAAACCCTGCAGTCTCATGGCCTAGATAGAGTGTGTGTGTGCCTGTTGATAATAACCTCCTGTGTGTTTGTTCCAGAGCCCAGCGTGCTGTGAGCATCCCCACTGAAGGTCAAGTGAAGGACATGGCTCCTGTGCTGATTTCCTGTGCGGACCAGTGAGGTCTCAGCGTGGCCCAGGACGGGTTTAGTCCAGACTGGGCTTATGTACGGACATGCTGGGACCTTAATCTTGATCCTTGGCCTCAGATGCCAGGGGGAAAGAGCGAACAAGAGCGAGAGAGACTAGAAAGGGATGAGGGAAGCTCTGAGCCAGATGAAAATGTTTTATCCCAGAAGCTTTCACCTTACACCCAACCCCATCCTCCCTCCCTCTCACCCCCTCAGGGCCCTGGGGGAGCCAATTCTGGTCCCTTTGCTTATTTCCTCTGGTGGCTCTGGACCAGTTATCAGACTTTACAATCTGCGAGAAATATCTACTATTTAAGGTCAAGTTTTGCCTACAAAAAGTGCATTTGAAGCAAGTGCTCCCTCTTTGTCTCTCTCAATATCTTATGGTTCTGTTCCTGGTCAGCTTCATTGCACAAAAGTCTTTCTCACACAGCAGCGTACACCTTCTCTCGGTCAGAGGAATGTTTTGTGGTTTCCTGCCCCCCTTTCTTGCTCTGAATCTTACATGGTGAAGAGAAAGAGTTTTTTCAGACTGCTTAACCTCAGCCTCATACCTCACATACCTGTTCAGATTCTTTCTCTGCACAGAAGCACCACCTTCAGCTTCATAATGCACAGTCGATACCTAGATGCCTCTTTCTTTCAAGCAATGACCCTCAATGTGTTCGGTGCCTCTGTAGAAGACAGTTGTTCAGAGATAAAACACCTGTTTTCCATTCACAGACAGCAGCGATGTGTTGGGGGGGAAGCCGGATGTTTGCGCAAGCTGTGCTGCGGTTGTTGAGCAGGGTCCAAAATCTCACTCACACTTCACAAAGCATTGAATATTTTATTATATTAATTTACATTGCCGTTCAAAAGACTGGGATCTGTAATAATGTTTATGAAAGAAGTCTAATGATTCTAATGATCACCAGTGTTGTATTTATTTAATCAGTAATTGATACAGTAAAAAAGGGATATATTCTAATATTTTCTTTTTTAATAATTTATTTAATATTTTATAAATGTAATTTATTCCTGTGCTAGCAAAGCATCATAACTTCAGTTTTCAGTGTCACATGATCCTTCAGAAATCATTCTAATATGCTGATTTGGTGCTTAAGAAATATTTCTCACCAATGATGAAAATAGTTGTGCTGCTTAATAGTTTTGTGGAAATCTTGATACTTTTTCAGTTTTCTTTAAGTAGAAAGTTTAAAAGCAAAGCAATTATTTGCATTAGGAATGTTTTGTAACATCATAAATGTTAGTCACTTTTGATCAGTTTAATGCATCTTTGCAGAATAAAAGTATTAATTTCTTTCAATTTTTTTTTTAAAAAAGATTCACTGACCACTTTTGAACGGTAATGTATATTCTTAAAAAAAAATAACATTTCATATACATCTTTTTGTAATGTGAAATAATCATAAATAATATTTCTGGTCTGCAAATTTGATTAACTGTTGGCAGATGAAAAGAGGTAATTTTAGACCCTGCCTACGAGTGTTTCTGACTGACTCACCAGATCTCGCGACTTTTAGCTTTGCGCTCTTCTTGGACATGTACAGCTAACAATGAGTTCATTATCAGAGCAGTATGGCGATACTTGAAAGAAAAAATGCATTTTATGTCAATACTTGACCTTACTGCAGTGTGTAGCATCTTGCTGGCTAATCCAAAAGAGTGCTACTCCTCTCTAATATAGTTTAATAATAGACACTGCACTAATTTTTAGCTACCGTAGACGATGCTTTTAGTTGTCGTTGGCTTTCGTTATAGTAGCAAGTTTTGTTTTTGTTTTAGTGTTAAGTTAGCTTTTGTATCATCACTGAGATACTCAGCCCTCGTTTTTTTTTCCTGTACCTGAGGCTGTAGGTGCCATTCCAGCTAAACATTTTGCTGATTCTGTCCATTCCTCCAAGCACACGGTGGGAGAGAGTTTGAGAGGAAAAGAAAACAGGGATTGACGTAGAAGAAAAAGGCGTTTTTCTCTCTCTCTTTCTCTCACAGACACACACAGACACCTTGAATCGTGGGAGTCAGCATAGCATGTTCTCCTGCGACGTGCACATCCTGTGTTTTAGGCACATGTGAGTCAGACCCTATCAGGGTCATGTTCTGAACTTTCTACCAGATCGTGTGCTGTGTGTCAATGACACATCACAAACAATCATGTTTTTATTAGTATGTTTGTCTGGTGAATATATCTACACAAATTCTTCAAACAAGATCAGTTTGTCTGAGAAGCAAAATTGTGTTTGGCTTTCCTCTCCCTTTTTTAAAACAAAAACCTCATGACCTTTTGTTTAATTCATACTGAAAAAGAAAGACAAATAAAATTAATTTTATTTATCAAGATAAGTGGCTGGGTTTTGATTTAAGTGAATCTTTTTTATTATTATTTTAATAAAACGTTTCTTCACTGATTCATTCAGTGTGCTTTTCTGCAGGTTCCATCGTTATGCCAGTAAGTGTTGACATGCAGATGTCATTTTGTGAGTTATGAGGAAGTTCTGAATCATTTACTGTACTTAACTGAATCTTTAAAAAACCACAAGTGTTGTTCACAACCAAAACAAGTCTTTATTAAAATGTGAGTGCCTATAAATTGGAAAAAAAGGAACATGAATGATTCCTCTGCTTAAACGGATTCATTCATTCAACTGATTTGTTCGATTTATTCTTGTATTATCTTGTGCGGTTTTGCTTCTCAGGTAATTTAATCTTGTTTTAAGGAAGTTTGGATATATTACTAGAAAACATTTCTACTTAGAAACTGATTCTTGCAGTGCACAGCTCCCTGGGTTCTTGGGCTGGTTCGAACCTCAGACTCCGCTTCCCGAACCCCTCCTGACGTCATAGGGAGCCTAGATTAGATAAATGAAGGAATACTATAAGCCAGATCACAGGTTTAAAAGCCGCACACTCTTTCACTGTTCAAGCTTTTTACTTTTTAATAAGACGATTGATGTTCTTTTGTTTGTTTTCCTTCGATTTTCTTCTATAAATGAGAATGTCTGTGAATTTATGAACTTATAACTAATAAGGTTTTTGTACTTCTTCGAAATACTGTATTTAATTTGTTCTCCTTAGAACACCTTCTGTAGGGCGCTACTGTTTTTCTTCGCTTCATTCGTAATGTTTCGTTTAGAAACCTCAGCCTTTCCTGAGGTGTGCTCTACTGGATCGAGACTGTTGTTAAAAGCTCAAATACAAATATCTGTATATAAATATATATATACATACCTATGCTTACCTGTTAAGCCAACAAGCACTGATAAAGAATGCACCGTCTCTAGATGATTAGTTTCTGCTTGTGGACGTGCACATGCAACACAACCGCATTGTTGCATATGGCCTATGTCTGGCGTGCGTGGTGGTGTGCGAGATCTGTGTCTGAATGTTCCACTTTCCTGTTATTTATACAATAGAGGCATTTATTCCAAGCCAAGGGTTTAAACCTCAGTGTATTTTAAGTAATAGAAAGCTTGTAGGCTGTAATTGTGCCTGAGGCAGTCGTGAAACATTGATGATGTTCACCTGAAAAATCAGGTCCTAATCACTTTTATAAGTGTGCTTTTATTAAGCTAGTTTTATAAATCACCTGTATGGCCCCTCTTATGAAACTTTCAAAGTTATAGTAGGGTAAAAATGTTATGAATTATGAATAATAAGATACTAAGCCTCCTTCTCAGCTGTTTTGAATCAGTTGATTGTCATTATGTACAATGAATTGTATAAATCAGTGATCTTATCGTAAATGATCCCTTTTTCGTCATTAGTTGGAGTGGGCGCCATGTTTAATTTTTACGAAAAATCTTTGCGAAAAGTTAAACTTTGTCCACATTTACCTCAGCAAAATTTCACAAGCAAACTCCATTAATTTAAATGTTTTATCATACAATCTAGAGTTTTGCGCGAAAGCGTAAATGTTCCTTGAAAAAAATCACTGCAAATTCGCTTGGTTTTAAAATGATTTCTGAGTGAATACTTCGTACATTTCTACGAAATTGACTGTAAGTTTCCTCAAAGAATGGTTCATTATGAAAAAAGCGACTTATCCGCGTCTCTAATGTTTGTTGTTCACAAGAAGTTACCATAAGACGTCTTCCCTCGCGCATAATGCGCCTCAGACGCAATTTAAGTTCTTCCCGGCGATCAGGAGATGTGTTGTACACGCGTCATTCTCTCAGACTTTTGCCAAAGAAAAGCGAAAATAGTCTGTAAGGGAAATTTCATGTTGCAGAAAGCCAGGCTTTATTCTGCTGAGTTTAGCCAGCGGAGCTGTCTTCAGGTTTCAAATGTATTTTATCAGCACAACTAATTCTTCTAATCTTTTCCTCTGAATTAACCTGCAGTGAGAGTGGCGTGCAAAATGTTGGCACCTTTTTAATAACTATTTTAGAAAGACAATATTTGCACCTTAAACCCATACCAAAACATCACGTTCTTAAAGGGACAGTTCACACAAAAATTACAATTCTGTCATCTTGTGCTCATGTTTCAGTATTTGCATGATTCTGTGGAGCATGCAAAAAAAAAAGATGTTTAGAAGAATGTTCATGCTGCACTTTTCACAATAAAAAAATGACAAAAACACCATAAAAGTGTTTCATGTGACTCCAACTCAAGTCTTCTGAAGCCATAAAATAGTTTTGTGTAAACAGAAATGTAGGTCAATATTGCAAACTTTTATTGTGCTTTTTGGTGTATGGAAAAATGCAGCATGGACATTCTTTAAAATGTGTTTTTACGCAAGAAAGGTGAATTAGAACTACATGACGGTGCATCAATGGTGCCAAAATAAAAAATTTGTGTGAATTACCCCATAAAGTTTGATCCCATTTCACCACTGTCCCCTCATGATTGTCATTCTTTATCATGACCCCTGCATATCCAGAGGGGGAAATATGTGTATTTTACCAAATTGTCATTGCTAGCGAGAATTATAATGCGTTGAATGATAACACAGCTTATTTGAATGTCCCCGCATGATGCATCTTTAGAATCTGATCCCATCCCATGATGCCCCATCATGAATTTCACCCCTCTTTTTTCTATTTAGAAGATGCCTCTTAGCAAAATGCCTCTATAAAACAGAAATTCCTATATTAGCTATAAAGATTATGATATTACCCTTTTGTGCTAGATTGTCTCTTGAATGTAATGGATTTTGTACCTGTATTTTTCTAATTCCAATCCAGTCTTTCTGTATGCGGTGGCTTTATATGGAGGAATTCTAGGCTGCTTCCTTGCGTAAATAATTTGTAAAAACTTCCAGTCATCCTCGATACACAAACCCTGACCTCCGAAGTGTGCAGTGAAACTGCCACCATCATATCTGACTTCAAATATCTTTCACTTTTACACATTTAGACCCGAATCATGCAATAGCAGCAATCACGGATATCAGTTGCCAAATGTTTCTCCGTTTCACCTTCTCGACTCGTTTAGAGTGTTAATAACCTTGAATATGCACCCTGTCAACGATGAGGATTTTCTCTGCTCTGTACAAGAATGTACTTTCATGGCTTTAGATGCAGTTGTGATGCCGTCTTTTAAACGCTTACCCGAGATCCTGTTCTTGATTCCTGTAAGGAGTTTATACTTGTGTGCTTGATCTGATTATTGTCACTAGTACTGTATGATGCAGTGTATGGATCTGATTGTTACAGCCCAGTTGTTGATGCAGCCTTGCCTTACTGATCCCCTGTGTAGAGAGGGACCCCTTTGCCATTGCCCTTCTCACCGAGTCTTATGTCATAACACTGTCTGCTGACGCAAATGTTATTCTTTAAACACCTATTAAAGTAACATACATATGAATATGTGTGCCTGTAGTCTTGTGTTCAGTTCATGAAAGTCACTGATAGACATGTTTTGATTTTGTTTTTTGGGGGGGGGTTTTTGGCTACATTTTATTTAATTGTTTTACTTGGCATTAAAATAATTCATTATTTTATTAAAAATATATATTTAAAATATTAATGCAACCAAAGAATATTTCGATGATACTAATGGTGTGATTTAATTTTTGATAAAACTAGCAATAAAATAAACTTAAACTTGGCAAAAAAAATACATTATTATTTAAATAATACTTTATTTATATATACAAATATTATTATTTATTCAATTAAAATACTTTCTTAATTCTACATTATTTGAGGGCTGTAAATAATTCATAACAACATAATATAATAACAATTATGCAAATGATACAGTATCACTGTTGCATTATCAATTCTAATGATTACCTTATTTTTTTTAACCCTAAAGGTTAAAATACCCATAATAGAAAAGGAGGTTCTGTGGTTCTCTTATTTAGGCTAGTGCAGCTGGCACTAGAGCACTCTGTGATATAGAGTACAGTTCAGGTACCGCCTTCATTCATTTAGACGTGGAGGAACCTACAGTTTAAATTTGGAGTACAGACTGCATGCAGTGATTACAATGATGTCTTTATTGACTATTTACCACTTGATCCTTATCATCTTCAACTTAACGCTGTGTTCATGTGAGAGTAAGTAACAGATATTTGTGTTGAATTTTATTATTATTAGTTATCAATATTTTTAACAGAAAAAATATTTCAATTAATGTAATCATACTCTTGAAAACAATGTTTCTGGCTAATGTAGAACCTAAAATAATTTTACAGTCTGATGCTATTAGATGCTTTTTTTTTTTTTTTTTTTTTTGGAAAACCAGTCTTAAAATAAATAAAAACAACTGACCCATTCAAAATGTATCCTAATTTTGAACAGTGTACCATTACCATTCATAGACCATTTGCTGTAGATTTCTATTGAAGACTAATTCTGTTTATTAACTTCTGCACATAGAATGAAAAAAAAAAAAAAATAATACATAAGAAAGTAAAAAAAAAAATCTTTTTAAAAAGTACCTTTTAATTTCATTTTACAGGTATTTTTGATTTCAGAGCAGTTGAAGGAGATACTGTCAGTCTGCCGTGCCACTCACCTCCTAAAGACAGTGTACAAATTTCTGTAGAGTGGACAAAACATAATGCAAGCAGCACAAGTATTTGTAAATTGAATATTAATAACATTACTCGATCTATCATTGAAGAATGCATTCCTCGTTTCAAACTCAACACCAGGTCTTTTATACTAAGTATAGAAAATGTTCAGCTCAGTGACTCCGGTACTTACAGCTGTAAAATAACAAAAGTTATTCCACCACCATCAATAGACAATACCACAAATGTGACACTCCAAGTTGAAGGTAAGTGTCATTCATAAATTATTATTTTTTAAATTGTTTACTTCTTGTAGGCCATCTAGCCTAGATGTCAGAAATAAGCATCATATCATCTCCCTCCACTGCAGCTCGTCCACATCTGCAGACACTGAACAGCAGTAATGACAGCTGTATCCATCTGCTCTGCTCTATGGAGGGTCTGACGTCTGAGCTGGTGAACTTCACCTGGAGCAGAGACGGTCATGGGTCACTTCATCCATTCACAACTAATGCCACGAACAGTGAGCTGCGTCTGTGTAAACCTGACTGGAGTGATGGAGACACAATCACCTGTTACGCCAGCTACTCGAGCACACGAACCCAAAGAAGCATACAACTCACTTCACAGAAAGATTCTTACAGAGGTGGGCATATTATATATTAGAGCATAATATTTCATTTAATAAACCACTAACAGTAACAATTCAGCTAATTTACACTAACCTAAATTGCTTTCAGTGTGCTAAACTGGTAATAGAAAAAAAAAAAAAACACACACACAAACATGATAAAACACAAAAGGCCACTCTAGGTGGATGTGTGTAATTTTCCTTGCACTCTAATTTTACAAAAGCAAATGATTAAATCTAATATAAAAACAATTTTAAATGAACTAACATATCAACCAATCCAGCAGGCCAAACTGAGATCCATCTTCCAGTTTGTGTGGTCCTTTTCAGCATCTTCATCATCAGCATCGTTTTCATCTGGATGATGTTCTTCATATTGCAGTGTAAGAGAAACTGTATTTTGCTCATTTGATGTATGCAAAATTTGACTGTTTAAAAATAAGATCTAAATATTCATTGCCATTCAGTAAAATCATAGTGTGCATATTTTTAATCTCCAATCTTTAATTAATTTGATCTGAATATGAGCTTAAAAGAACTAGCTGACAAATCTATTTATATTGAACCTATGGATAAGAAATGTGTCTTTATTGTTAAAACATTTCATGAGTTCTTTTAACTTTTAACTAATGCTTGCAAAAAACTCATGTCTCATTCTGCAGATATGGACCATCAGCATAAGAGCATCAGAAGAACTTAAGTCATTCTCTCACTGGAATATACTGTCTTTCATTTTTTTTACTGTATGCCTTAATGCATATGTTAAATACATAACTCATGTGGTATGATGTATAATAAACCGCAAATAGGCTTACTTCTTTGTTGTCTGTGTAATTAGCATCACTAAACAAAAAATATTTAGATATTTTGATTTTGATTTTTTTTAAATATATGAAATGAAAGCTGAATGTGTCATATGACTTCTGTACATACATAATGTTCATTAGGGTTGCTCTCCCTCATTCGCCCTTAAAAGAATAATCCACTCAGAAAATGTAACATCATTTATCAGATTGTGGGTGGATCTATGGACAGGAAGTTCATTACTCAAAATGTGGGTATTTGTGTACCAGTGTCACACACCAAGTACAGCTCTTTAAGTGTTCAGTCGACATGTTTTTAGTACGGATTACAAACTGCCTTTTATTTTTTACTTTAACTTATTTCCCAAATACAGGTAAGAGACTGTTTCATTTGCCCTTTTAATGTAAATCAGAGAAGTTTCATGTATGTGTCTCACTTGTGACTTAGTATTTACTGTCTATAGTATTTATTTATTTTATTTATTTGTTTGTACAATAAATGTGATTTGTGTACTGTATTACTGAGAGCAATATTCTGTTGTCAGCTCCACTGAAATGTGTCTCAATCCACAGATGCAGAGAATGATTTCAGAGCAGTTGAAGGAGAAACTGTCAGTCTGCCGTGCCACTCACCTCCTAATGACAGTGTACAAGTTAATGTAGAGTGGACAAAACATAATGCAAGCAGCACAAGTATTTGTAAATGGAATATTAATAACAATAGTGAATTTATTACTGGAGCATGCATTCCTCGTTTCAAACTCAACAAGAAGTCTTTTATACTAAGTATAGAAAATGTTCAGCTCAGTGACTCCGGTACTTACAGCTGTAAAATAACAAGATTAATTCCAGTACCATCAATAGACAATACCACAAATGTGACACTCCTAGTTGCAGGTGATTGTAACTTTCATCAATTTTGATTTATTTGAAATGTCTGATTGTTGGCCATCACCTAGAGGTCTCTCTGTACAATAGTAATGTAGTAATGAATCAAGTGATGTGTATGAGTAATGAGTAATCAAGTCACTCTGAATACCTGAGCTCATGCTGGTGTTGTTCATCTCCCTCCACTGCAGCTCGTCCACATCTGCAGACACTGAACAGCAGTAATGACAGCTGTATCCATCTGCTCTGCTCTATGGAAGGTCTGACGTCTGAGCTGGTGAACTTCACCTGGAGCAGAGACGGTCATGGGTCACTTCATCCATTCACATCTAATGCCACGAACAGTGAGCTGCGTCTGTGTAAACCTGACTGGAGTGATGGAGACACAATCACCTGTTACGCCAGCTACTCGAGCACACGAACCCAAAGAAGCATACAACTCACTTCACAGAAAGGTTCAGCACTGATGTTCAATGGCCTTTAAACTTTACAAGAAAATGTATTTAAATTATTTAACAATTATAAAAAAAAGAAATCAACTAACCTGCAATCTTTTTTTCCAGAATTCGAACAGAACTTTCCAGTTGTTTCCGTGGCCATTTTCAGCTCCTTCTTCATCTGCATTGCTTTCATCTGGATACTGTTCTGCATATCCAAACATAAGACCTCCAACTGATCTGTGTGTGATTTGTGTAGATTCCCTAGTCCAGTTTTAATTTGGTTTGACCGTGAAATAAATTAAGTGTTTGTAAAAGACTTGTGTCATCCTGCAGAGTCTGACCTGCTGCCCTGGACCACCAGCATGAGAGCTTTAGAAGAGGAAACACGCTGTAATAGGTTTAAAAAATATGTTTTTATTATACTTTGGACTACGCTTTCTTGAAAATGGCTGTTTATTTGTTTGTTTAGCAGAACTTTAATGTAAGAATATTTTCCTTGACTGTGCTGTTAAAATCAACATATTTCTTTTTTATGTACTCAGTATTACTTCTAAATAAGTATCTAATATACAAAGAATGTTCTTGTCTAACAAATGTATTAAAACCAAAGCTTTTTTATTAAAATGAAAGCTGAAGGTTTCATATGACTTGGTGCTCTAAATATGGGGTTTTTACTCATTTAAAGGGATAGTTCCTTAAAAATGACAATTGTCATCATTTCCTCACCATGGTAATGTTGCAAATCTGCAAGACGTACTTTCTTTTTAAAACATTAAAGAACATATTTTGAGAAATTAGAATTATTATCTATATAATAAGAGTCAACGATCACCAAAACAGTCCTTCAAAATACTTTGTTCCACAGAAGAGACGGAAAAAAACTATTCATATTTAGAATGAGAAAGTTATGACTTAATTTTCATTTTTGTGTGATCCATCCTTTTAAGAGGCCTATTAATCACCTTCATGAGATCCTTTTTTTAAATTCTTCCTTAATGAAAAAAAATATATATTTTTGCAGTTAATAATTACATTATATGATTATTGTAGCTAATAACACTTTAGTGCTGCAAATTCATTACTACTTTGGCAAAATATGTATATTTTTTGTCATTGTAGAACAGTGATTTTTATCATATATCCAATTAAATGTCAGCATCTTTTGCTTGACCCTGTCGTGTCCTTCAGTACAGATGCATGAACACAGAACTCTGACTCAAAGGCCACAGAGAACATGAAGATATGGTACATTTTACCCTTTCAGTTCTGCAAAGCAAAGGTTTTAAATCAAACACTATAAGACTCACAATGGACCACAGAATACAGTGACAGTATTAGCTTAAGTTTTCAAAAGTGTATTATTGGTTCCAGTGGTAATAATCAAAGTGATAACAAAGTTTTAATTTAAATTAAGACATTTATAAAAGTTATCAAAATGTGAAATCTGTTTGGTTTTCCTCTATACAACACATGATCAATGGTGTCAATTTCAGTTCACTGTGCTTGGTTCATTACAACCCTGGTTCCCTTGCATAATAAACAAAAATTTCACCGCTAGACTATTCCTGGTGCCCCTTCAAAACATTGAGACCATGACGCATTTGCCTGTACTAGTAGGAGGGTTGTGAAATTCTGTGGTCTTCCTTTGAACAAGGCTTTTATGTGGAAAGCAGAACCACTGAAAAACTGGTGCCATGTTCTTATATCCCTCCATGTTTCAAAATAAAATGCATTTTTTAAATCTTACCAGTACTCTTTATTTTCATTTCTGCTATGCCATCAAATATACAGCAACAACGAAAATGAGTTCTAAAGAATACATAAAAGATAAAATAGGTCGCGTCAATGAACACAGTCATTCAGAATGGAGGCAAGCAATGATAGTGAAGGTAATGTTCATTTTAAACAAGCACGTTGTAAAAACAAACAAACAAGTTGTATCAGTGAATCTCTGATTTTTTGACCAATGGAAGTAGGATTGTTTTTTGACTTGTGATCTAGATCGTGGGTGTGCACATGGCCAGGAAGTTGATCACTCAGAGTGTATGTTCCTGCACAGAAGTGTCACACACTCTGAGCACATCGACATGTTTTACAAGTGGATTACAAAATGTGTTTTATTTTTGACTTTAATTTATCTCATGCATACAGGTGAGTTCTGATTTAAAGCAAAACCTAATTTCTCAGTTGTGACTTACACTAGATAATTTTTTGACTAATAACAAGGATCCAAGTGATAAGTAAAAAGTAAAATACATCTTATATGTGGTAAATTTTCTGTGATCTCTTTCAGAGTGGATGTGATTTGTGTACTGTATTACTGAAGGCAACATTCTGTTGTCAGCTCCACTGAAATGTGTCTCAATCCACAGATGCAGAGAATGATTTCAGAGCAGTTGAAGGAGAAACTGTCAGTCTGCCGTGCCACTCACCTCCTAATGACAGTGTACAAGTTAATGTAGAGTGGACAAAACATAATGCAAGCAACACAAGTATTTGTAAATGGACTATTAATAACAATAGTGAATTTATTACTGGAGCATGCATTCCTCGTTTCAAACTCAACAAGAAGTCTTTTATACTAAGTATAGAAAATGTTCAGCTCAGTGACTCCGGTACTTACAGCTGTAAAATAACAAGATTAATTCCACCACCATCAATAGACAATACCACAAATGTGACACTCCGAGTCGAAGGTAAGTGTCATTCATAAATTATTATTTTTTAAATTGTTTACTTCTTGTAGGCCGTCTAGCCTAGATGTCAGAAATAAGCATCTAAACATCATATCATCTCCCTCCACTGCAGCTCGTCCACATCTGCAGACACTGAACAGCAGTAATGACAGCTGTATCCATCTGCTCTGCTCTATGGAGGGTCTGACGTCTGAGCTGGTGAACTTCACCTGGAGCAGAGACGGTCATGGGTCACTTCATCCATTCACATCTAATGCCACGAACAGTGAGCTGCGTCTATGTAAACCTGACTGGAGTGACGGAGACACAATCACCTGTTACGCCAGCTACTCGAGCACTCGAACCCAAAGAAGCATACAACTCACTTCACAGAAAGATTCTAACAGAGGTGGGCATATTATATATTAGAGCATAATATTTCATTTAATAAACCACTAACAGTAACAATTCAGAAAATTTACACTAACCTAAATTGCTTTCAGTGTGCTAAACTGCTAGTAGAAAAACACACACATACTTGTCTAAATGTTAGAATTTGTTTAAACAATGGGCTTCGAATTAAAAAATTAAATTAAATTAAATTTATGCATTTAGCAGACGATATTATCCAAAGCGACTTACAGTGCATTCAGGCTATCAATTTTTACCTATCATGTGTTCCCGTGGAATCTAACCCCCAACCTTGCGCTAGCTTGCTTGCTAACGCAGCGCTCTACCAGTTGAGCTACAGGAACACTGAATTTAACCAGACTAAAATACATATGCGACTCTAGACAAAAAAAAAAAAAAAAAAAAACAAAAACAGGGTACATGAGGGTACATTTCTTGTGAAATTTAGATGTATACTTAAATGTATATCAGATATTTCGCTGAGATGCAACTATTTGAACATTTGGAATCTGAGGGTGCAAAAAAAATTCCTTTAAAGGAAAAATTCGCCTTTAAAGTTGTCGAAATGAAGTTCTTAGCAATGCGGTAGAAATTTACGGTAGAAAATTTACAAAATATCTTCATATAACATGATCTTTACATAATATTCTAAAACATTTTGCCATAAACGAAAATCTAACATTTTGAACCATATAATGTATTGTTGATTACTGCTACAAATATACCCGTGCTACGACTTGTTTTGCGGTCCAGGGTCACATATGTAATGTGAAGGATATTTGTGTCTATACGCCTGTGTACCTCCAAATACGTATTAATAACTTATGTGTTTTTGATGTTCTTAAACAGTTCTAGCAAGCAATATTTCATGGCTATTACTAAATAATAGCATTCTGAGTTCCAGTAGGAAAGTCACTGTGATGCTCTCTAGCAGACTGCATGGTCCAGTCAGTTGACATTGTTGCTGTTTCCCTTTTGTCTGTCAAACTTTTATCTGTCTGATTTTCAGGGTCTGATCGTACCCTGTTTATGAAAATTACAGATGTCCAGCTGCTGATCATCTCATGCAGTGCTGCTGCAGGCCTCATCCTGTGCATCCTCCTCATTGCTGTTATCTGCAAATGTGAGTATGATTAGGTTTGATTATTTAACCGTAATTATAACTCAGATTAAATAACATTACACAATTGTGACTAATAAAAATAGGAAACGGTATATGGAGAAAGTTTTTTATGTCATATGTTTCATAAAAATGCAAGTTAGTTTAGAAATAGTTTGACACAGTTTAAAAAAAGAAGGCAGGTATGTGAAGGAAATAATGGCTGTCACCCTCCCTCAAACATCCCTCTGTCTCATTACATCAGCATCCTTCTCTATTTCTGCTTTCTGTAACCGCAACGTCAAATACTTACGCACAGCATTTTTATATTTTCAGGAAAACGTCTCACATTAAAAACATTGCATGTCTGTATGTAGCATATATATGGTGAACCAAAACAGCTAAAAGATGGAGTATGCTAGTCGTAGGCGATCTAGTCTTCCTCGTCTCCTAGCCTGACCAGCTGACAAAAAGAAAAAAAAAACTAAAATCACCCAACAGGACAGGTGAAAAGCAGCTTGAAGAGACTGGGAGACCCGTTTAATCCAGTTAAGAACAACAAACTGGCTGAAATTATATCATATTTTCAGCAGGGAATATGGCTAACACAAAGTTACCACAGTTAAACTGAAAACAATAGCCACATTTAGCCAGCTACATAGGGAAGGTAAACAAGTACAGTCAATTTGTCTACTGATGTATTTATATTTCTCACGGATACGCTGGCCTTCCGGTCGATAATGAAAAAATATTTTAATGGACCTCCACTAGATGGCGACAAAAGCGAACGTGTATTCGTTCCCATCGGAAACCGGTCTCAGCTGGTTTAGCTGGTCTTCGTTTGCAGGCTTGTGTTAGAGGAGCTTTGACAACTTCTGTAGTTGGTCAGACTGTTGACCAACCAGATTAAACCAGCTTGACCAGGCCCCAGCTCAAACCAGATGAACCAGCAAGTTACTGCTGTAACACTAACATCATAAACAAATGATTTCTACATGGTTTAAAAAGAGATAGAACAGGTGTTTTTATATAAATTTACAACTGAGGCATTATTTCAGTAGATTAACTGTAGCCTTTCAGTAATATTAATATGGTAAATATACCTAAAAAATATTATTTGTGAAAAAATGAACTATGTTGTGCTTCTGTTTTGTGTTATTTGTCTGTTTTTCTCTGTCTAACTTGCTGTCTGTTTAATTTTGTAGGCAGAAAGCGAAAAGAAAATGGATCTATAGTGTTCACCAATAAAGTCTATGAGAACTTCAGTTTCGCCATGTCCCGTCCGAACACATTGTCCAATGATAAACCACAGACAGAAGAATGTATTTATGAGAACTAACTGCTGCTGCTTAATAACCTTTGCTTTAAAGCCAGACCAGCCCAGCTGTTACGAAGGAAGTATGATGTAGACAAAAGTGTCTTAAGTTGTGCTATAAGATATTTGATGGTGCACTGCAAATGTGAAGCAAAAGCTTGCTGTATTGTTTACAATGCCTTCACTGACTTCAAAAACTGTAACCAGGCACTTTAAACAATAAGTAACTGTTTTTGTTGTTTAAGCACTATAGGTGCTCTAAACTATTATGTCTTCTAAATTAAATTGAATTAAATTATGATAATGAGCAAGGATCTCATATCAGTTTTCTTTCATACAATGCAAAGGCATTATTGAAATTTCTCTTTGCACTTTTTGTTGTATGAATTTAGTTTTTGGTACGGGACTGATTATGCTGTAATATTTAATTGCTTGTAAATAAATAACATATTGTAAGTCTTTTGTGTCAAAGCCTCTTTGCTGTCAAACCAAACTTTGCAGAAAATTACTTCACATCTATTCACATCTCGGTCCTCATGTTCAACTTTGGGCTTGAAAATCAATAAAAAAATCACTATATCACTTATGGCCGTAGTTACACACACACACACACACACACAAATATATAAGGACCAAAGTGTACTGTATATATATATATATATATATATATATATATATGTGTGTGTGTGTGTGTGTGTGTGTGTACGGTATATATTTACAAACTTTTGGTCCTTTTAGCACAGGGTGCCTGACAGATTTGAAACAAAAAATGTTATAATTTGGTCTAAATGGGAATTTATATTGTTTACTTTTTTTATTCAGTGTAAAGTATGCATGGGTGAGTAATTTATTAGAATGTTTCTATTAATTTCCTCTTTGTACGATGTATAATAAATACAAAATGGAATTTGATGGGATTCATATACAGTATGTTAATGTCGACTGTACCTAAACAATGCTTTACTTAAAGAGGAAATCACCACCTTAACCCATTTCACAGCATGAGACATTAAACAAAACACATGAGGCGGATGCAACTCACAACGCCCTTCATGGACAGAGAGATGATGGTGAGTGTATGTCTCTTATATTGATATTTGAAAACAATTATAAATATGAATATGGTGCCATTTGTAAGGATCTTTTGCTTTAGTTGATATAATAAAATAGTAGTTATTCATATCATTTTACTTTAAAAAGTACCGAAAGGGATAGATCAACCAAAAACATAAATTCTGTCTTCATTAACGCACAATGATGTTGCTATGTGACTTTAATTTTTTACATTTTTCATCTTTCTTTTTTCCTCAGTGTTTTTCTTTAATCTGTTGTTGGTGGATACTTCTGACTTCAGCTTACAGTAAAAAAAAAAAAAAAAAGAATACATTTATTATTATTACATATATATCTTCTAAATAATTGGACAATTTATAGCTTGGCATGAGATATTTAAGTTGTTGTTGTATTTGTTTTTCTGCAGCATTTGGCGTTGCAGTAGTGAATCACGCTACAACTTTATTTGTCAATCATGGAGAGTCTGCCAGAATAAGATGCAACTACAGCCGAACGGATGACACAGAAAGCATGACAGTGGATCTGGAAACATTAAATCATGCACTGTGTTCGTATTACTTACATGAGAATACATGGAAAAAACGAAACTGTAAAGAGCCCATCAAATTCACATGGATTCCAGAGACTAAGGAAATATCATTTGAGCTCTTAAATCTTCAAATTCAGGATACCGGCACATACACCTGTACTGTGAGGAGGATTGTAAAACCACCTGAAGTGGATCTGGGATTTCAAAAAGTTCAAGTTATTGGTAAATATTTTTTTAATAATCATAATAGATTAGATTAGAGAGGTAGGTCTGAATGCTAAATATTGCATTTTGTGTATTAATCCTTCCTCTCAGTGCGTCCCGCCTTGTCTCTGTCCTGTGTGAAGAGGCCTGATGGATCAACCTTGATTCTGTGCTCTGTTGAATTTTACAATGATCCTCTTGAACAGTTTTGGATCAGAGACTGAGACTTTCTCAACAGCTCGTTCTCAAATAAATCATTCAACGGATTCTTCAGTCAGCAATCATACCTTATACTGCCACCACAGACCTTCAATGATACAGTATACTCCTGCTGGTTAAATCACTCCTCCTTAAACAAACCACTCATGGTCAATTTATCAAGCTCTGTCTGCTATAAGAAAGGGGGTAAGTTTTTCTTGTTTAAATACGTTATATACTCTATGACATAATGACATATCTATAAGAAATTGCCTATAATGTCGTTTATAACAGACTTTTGCAATAATTCTGTCTTGTAGATTTAACTGAGGCTCTGGCAGTGGCATTTGTCATCTCTGCGGTTTTGACAGTCATTTTGATGATTTTTTTAGTCTTGTAGGCAAATATAACATTAAGTGTTAGGTATGAACTCTGTCTATTTTAAGTATCTTATTTTTTATTTTATTTCTATTTTAAATTTCATTTTGATTCTGTAACTGAATACTGGAATGCTTATTACCAGTAATTTTATTATTACACCTTAATTAATGACCTTGTACAATAAAAATTTACAGTTGTCTATGAATGTAATTGTATGTCCAGATATTATAGAGTTCCAGACTGTGCCTAAAAGGGTCACATTTGCCATTTGCAACCAAAAAATATTAATTTGCTAGTGAAATCTTTGCTGACATTGCCTCTTTTGGCTATATAAACTTACATTGTGACTTAAAATTTGCATGTTATTCTTTTTTTCCTGCTGGCTTTGTGATCATATCTGTTGCTATGTTTACATAAAAAAACAATGTGAATCAAAGTTTTAGTGAAAAAAAAAAAGTTTTAGTTGAAAAAAGACCTTAAGTCTTCTCACCTGCCAAACATCGGTGTTGACAGCAAACCAGCTGAAATGGCTCCAGTGAGATGATCACAATAAATAATCACAATATCTTTGTGCTCTGTCATAATGAATTTGCGATCATTTTCTCACCTCAAGCTGGACGTGGAACCCCATCATATATACAGTATGGAGGTAAATCAGTAGCTAAACTCGAGAGGTTGAAAATCTGAAAATCTTGACGTGTGCAGCGAAGCTGAAGTAAAGTGCAAAAGTAAATGTCAAAAACATTGATGTATGTCATTTTCTTTGTGTGAATGTCATTTTACACATTTGTAACTAATAATCTACAATTTCCAATTCAAAACACGGGTGTTTTGATCATTGTCTGAGTGTACATTTCAACTTACAAATACAAATATTAATATGACAAGTTCTCACATTTTTTGTGAGTTTTGCTACATATTAGTCTCACACCTGTCTCACACGTCACTCATAATCCGTCTGCAGTGCTTATGCAGTCCGTGTGCGTTACGTATGTGGTGCAGAAGCAGCACTTGTGCTTTCACACAAGAGCGTTTGCAGTCCGATACTGATCCGTGGCTGTTTAGGCCACAAACACAACATTTGTTCATTACTTTGATTTCAAATCATGTAAAAAAAGAAGAAGCTTTTTCAGCATTGTGATACTCTTTTATCACAGTACAGTAACAATCTTTCATAGGCATTAGTTTAAAGTCAATAAATATAAACAACGTATTATTCATGCACTTGACTTCTAGGTCTGTATAATAAGTTGCTCAAGCAAGCGGCAACACATTTAAACATAACATTTAACCGACTTTTCTTGTTAGCGTATCACAAACATTAAAAATTTTAACTCATCACTGACAGAAACAGTTGACTCTCGTGCCTTTTGCATTATTTAAATCTTTATTACAAGCATCCCACGGGTCTTAAGGAACTTTGTTTTTCTGCCTCCATAAAAGTGCATTTGGGTATGTTGCCTTGTTTATCTAAATGTGCTCTTTATCTTGTTTTATACCAAGCCAAAAAGCCATGTGTTGACTGTGAAACACAGTAGGCTTTAATTGTATAAATTTATTGTGAAATTACTGCATTTCTGTGTTAATCTATGTTAATTTTTACTGCAAACAATGTGCTGTCACTTTAACTCAGCGTGTGAAACACAGAAAAAAACTGACTCGGTACTGTAGGCAAACGATCGATGCACTGCTGAAGACTATAGACTGTATAAAAACATGAACATCTGAACTTCAGCCGTCAGTCTGTAAGGCTACCATCATATAGGTTACTATAGCATGAAATAAACATGAATGGACACCAAAGGTTATATTATAAGACGCAGTACAAATTCCTGAAATGTCTCATGTAATCACTCATTCAGTTGTACAAGCTGCAGAAAATGTGTAGCTTGTAAACACATGTAACTCAGAACAACCATTCAGCGTCACCAATAAGCTCATCAGTTTGGTAGAAAAAAAAAAATAAATAAATAAATATATATATATATATGTGTGTGTGTGTGTGTGTGTGTATGTGTGTGTGTGTGTGTGTGTATATATATATATATATATATATATATATATATATATATATATATATATATATATATATATATGTGTATATATATGTATGTATATGTGTGTATATATGTATATATATATATATATATATATATATATATATATATATGTGTGTGTGTGTGTGTGTGTGTGTGTGTATATATATATATATATATATATATATATATATATATATATATATATATACACACACACACACACACACACACACATATATATATATATATATATATATGTGTGTGTGTGTGTGTGTGTGTATATATACATATATATGTATGTATGTATATGTGTGTGTATATATATATATATATATATATATATATATATATATATATATATAAAGGGGGCATTTTGATAGAGATATGCGCTATATTGTATATTGATATTTTACTTAACCTGTTGTCTATATGATAAAAAAAATTGCAAGGAGCTAAGAAAAAAATTCAACACCTCTTATTCAATTGCATGTTACTAATAAAAAACAGACTGGATGTTTGCAAGACGTATGACAACATTTATAGGATGCATTGAAATGGAGCCCAATCTGCTGAAATATTTATGTATACTGTGTAATAAACATAGTATCCACAACTAGTTACACAGATCCTCTTAAATAAACACTTCTTTGTAACTTTAGGCAGTTCTAAAGTCTGAAGATGTTTAGTTCTCGCTTTAAGTGAACCTTAGTTCCCAGGACATTTACTGATGCTGTAAAAGGAAGGGAGACTTACTGTAAACACATAATTGAAATGTTATAGTGTAAATAAATAAAACACAATATTATGTGGTACTTAGTTTGGTGACCATTTTTGTTTCTTACAGAAACCATTGGCTCCTTAAGTGATTCATTCGTTTTTATTTAAATTTTTTGTCTGATGCCCTGCTGTTATCTCTTTCAAGTAGGCCAATCGGGGGTTAACTTCATCTCATATGTGATCAACCATCATTACTTTGTGTCTCTGCTCTTTCAGGAAGAGCACTTCACTAGTCTGTGGGTGTGTCTCAATCAGCACCCTATAGCTTGTCAGTCAGTAGGCCTATATTGTGCTCACATATCAAGGCACAGGTATGGACCCTGGCTCATATTTGGACATGACTACTGTCAACGTACAACACTGTACGTCACCACTGGAATTACTCAGCAACAGGCACATCCTACCTATTTTCTATACATTTAAAAAAAAAAAATTTTTAAACACATTGTTACATGTCCTTACAACATTTAATCCGAATATGAATTATAAATATAAATAGATGTGTTCACTATCTAGCGACACGTGCATAGGCCTATGTGTCAAATCATCTATCACGTCATAGTTTCCAGTTTCAGAGCATAGTGAGCATCGGTACTCCCTGGGTTTACCACGCATTGGTGCACTGGAAGGATTTTGAAACTAAAAACGCACTAAAGTGGCTGATTGCATGATCAGTATCCTGACTAGTGAATTAGGGAGCTGAATCAGATGCACCCAATGTTTGCTGTTGGAGTGAGTGTCACAACTGAGCCAGTCCTCCCGATCACCTACAGTCTGAGACACTGTATTCAACTTATGACCATCATCCAGTCCCGTGCAGCCAAGAAACACTGACTGAAGACATTTACAATAATAGTTTTTCAAGTCACTGTGTATCTCAATCATTCACTACCCTAGCACAATTTAAAAAAGTGGCCATTTTACACAGAACATGTTTTTGCATTCCACTATGCTGCTTTTTTGTTGCATTTCTATGTAAACATGCATTAGACTTCTTGCTTGAGACTTCTGCAGGGTCGCATGTATGGCACAGTGTTCTAAAAACACAGTGTTTAAATTAGCTTGACTGAAAGTCAACTTCAGTTTAATATGCTGCATTTCACCCTCACCCCATTCATCTGCATTTTTAAATGCAAAAATGCATTGTTTTTAATGGAAATTAAGCCACATTGCAATCTTAATTGCGCCCTCTGAATATCTTGTCTATGTTAAAAACAGCGTAGCTATAGCTTCATATAAAGCCCCTAAGTTCATGAGGAGCTTAGAAAGAGCTTCCTATGGCAGCCTTACAAAGTGCAGAAAAAAGATATGATCCAAGGCAGTATAGGTCATAATTAAACCTTTATTTTTACATGTACTGCCTTTGCATGTTTACCAATGACCTACATCAAGCTTTGATGCATCACCTGCTTCGAAGTATCTTTCCAACCTCCCACACGGTGTGGTTAAAATAACCAGATGACTTGAACACTTTTAAATGCAGTTGCATAATCAGAGCATGAAGATGTTGATATATAAGAGAGGTTTTGGTGGAGGCAGCAAATGAGGTCTAGAGGACTTTTGGTATATCCATTTGTTTCAGAGCATTACTGTACATCTATTATATATCTGTTATACTGGTACAATCCAATCAAAAAAACATTACTATCTTGCCTGACAAAAAACATATGTGACCCTAAATCAATCATAATGATTTTTTTATTTATACATCACGTGAAAGCTAAATAAATGAGATTTCCATTGATGTATGGTTTGAAAGGACAAGATAATATTTTTGAAAACCTGAAATCTGAAACCAAAAATATCAAAATGCTGAGAAAATAGTTCTTAGCAATGTATACTACAATTCAAAAATTAAGTTTTGATATATTTACGTTAAAAATTTATTAAATATCTTAATGGAACATGATCTTTACTTGATATCCTAATGATTTTTGGCATTAAATAAATATTGATAATTTTGACCCACACAATGTTTTTTTTGTTGTTGTTGTTTTGGCTATTGCTACAAATATACCCATGCGAATTATAACTGGTTTTGTGGTCCAGGGTCACATATGTGTGTTAACTTTGGTAAATATAGCAATTACCTTGAAGAGTCACACTTCATTAATACATTTTAGAATAATGCAATTTAAGAAATAGTTCAACAGCTAAAAAAAGTTTCCCTTCAAACACTAGTACATCAGTATACGTCTGTTTTTTGCTTTCTTTCAACATTATGTCAAAATCTTAAAGAAGAAATTTATAAGTCCAGCTAACAGGAAATGTTCTCAGATCTTTGGCTAATGTTCTGGCAAGGTTCTTACAAAAAAAAAATTCCAGTAACTTTTAATGGTATATTCGCTTTCTCAAAACTTGTTTTCAAAAACACTATTTACACACTGTTTGTGGAAAATTGAAAAAATAAAATAAAATTCTTAATTTTGGACATTCATCAAACAATTCACAACAGGCACATTTGCTGCTGTCCTAATCCAAGTGTGTTTGTTCCAGGCGCCTTAAATCTTCTATTACATATGAATCACTTGCACATACAAACTAATGACTTCAACAGGTAGGCTGGCGCCTATGCATGGAACAAGTGCAGATTCGACTTGCTGAGCTGACCACCTCCTACATGTAGTCTACTTTGGTAACACGGTGCACTCCTGGGTGTGTGTGGCAGGTTTCATATCACTAGTTTTTCATGCAAACCATGTTTTGTTTTGAACTAAACTGCCATTGTGAAAGCCCCATTAATTGCAACCAAAATGTAGGAGTTAATACTTCACAACTTCTTCGTTTGATTATATAAGCAGAGGGAGAGATTAGACTAAATGTTCAGTAATAATGTCTACACTAAACCACATCCAGAAGTTAGTCTTTATAAGAGTGAAGTACTCTGGCTTATATAACCTTTGCTTTGATGTCAGACAGGCCCTGCTGTTGTTGCAAAGGCAACATGTAGGCGAAAGTGTGCTAAAGTGGGTCTGGCTGATGCACAATTTGTGATGATTGTAAAGCAAATTGCTTGTATTTTTTATAATTGAGAATCCACATTTAGGCACTTACAATTAGTACTTTTGGAGTAACTGTGTTTTCATTGTGTTTAAGCATTGTGTAGGAGCATTTGGGCTAACAATAAAATTGTGTTGTATTTAAAAATGAAAGGTACACACTGTAAAAAATGACTGTTATTTTAACAGTAAAAAACTGTGAAAATGCTATACAAACCTATTAAATGGTTAATTTACAGGGTAAAAACCTTAAACTGGCGATCCCAGAATTATGTGGTGGAATTATGTGATTATCAGTGTATTACAAAGATACAAAACAGATTTCAGTATTTCAATAGGTTGGTATATTAACATTATATCAGTTGATAAAAAAATACGGTATTTAACTGTAAATTTAAGGTAAAACTGTAAAACCTAAAACATTGTTACCATATTGTTTTTTTGCGGTAGAATTCCGGCAACTGCATCTGTTGGTTTTTTTACCGTAAATGTTATCGATTTAATTTCTTTGAAATAACAATGTTTTTTTTCTTATCTGTTATATTTTTTAGGGTTGTATGTTACATATAATGTTGTTAAATTAATGTTTATTGCATATTTCAGTTTAATGAGTCTCACCATGATGGTGTTTAATGCTTGTGTGAATGACACTGTGCACCTTCTATGTATTTTATTATTTAAAAGCTGCTTGTGATGGGCTTTGGTTTATCACATGACTTTCTCGTCACCACCTGCATTTGCCGGTTATCAGTGTATAACAAAGGTGCTAAACACGTTTCATTACTTCAGTAGGTTGGTATATTAAAAGTATATCAATTAAGGAAATTATGGTATTTAACTGTAAATTTAAGGTAAAACTATAAAACCCAAAATATTGTTACCATATTTATTACGGTAGAATTCTGGCAACCACAACTGCAATTTTTTTACTGTAATTTTTTCACAGTGTAAGTATCTTCTTCTAGATAAATAAAATGTCAAACCAAAAAAATCTCTTTAGCCTGGTGAACTTACTACCACTATCTCACACTATCTTAAGCCACTGATAATATTTTTTCCTATGCATATGCTAGTTGTTTACAGATTACACATGGTGCGTCATAAGCCTGCAACTAAATTTCCCAGTCTTGCCTACCTAGTGTTTGTGGTCGACAAGTACATATAGAGATGAGTTGAAAATATTTTCAAACATCCAGCTAACATGCAACTGTAGGATCAAAAATTTAAATACATAAATGAAAATAATTTATATTTTTTTATATTATGCTTTTGGTGAAATGTATAAAGCAGTCATGGTTGTAAGATTTCGTTTGGTTCTCATTTGTTTTGATTTAACTTTTGTCTAGTATAGGATCAGTCCATCATTGTTAGAATGTTTTAGGCATTTACTCTTTTTAAATGTATAATGAAATATACAAGGAATTTGACTGGATCCAGATGATGTATTAATGTCAGTTGTTTATGATTGATGGTTTACTTAAAGAGGAAATCATTGCCTCAACCTAGTTTCACAGCATATGACATTTCAGCAAAACAGTGAGGCAGAAGCAACACACAGCACTTTCCTTGGAAAGAGAGATGGTGAGTGTGTGATTCTTCTGAAGATAACTGTTTCTTCAGTTTAAGTGTGTTAATTAACCAATACAAAATATGCAACACTGAATCGTATTACTTGATACATAAGATCTTGGTTAAATTTGTATATTTCAAATGACATTTCTGTTTTTCTGACATTTATTTTTCAGTGTTTTTCTCAGATCTGTTATGGGTGGATGCTGTTGTCTTCAGTTTTTGGTAATAAAAATGTTAATGATAATACACTTCAAGCTTAACTTTTTGAACAAATTGAAGAATTTGACATTTCCTCCAACATGAAAATGTCACAATGTACACATCAAGTACTTCTTATAAATATTTTATGTGCCGTACACAGGAAGCACCTGTACAAAGAGAACCTAAATTTGCATTTCACAGGTTGACGTGAGAAATTTTGTTAATGTGTCCTTATTTTTCAGCATTTGGCGATGCAGAAGTGAATCACACTACAACTTTATTTGTCAATCATGGAGAGTCTGCCAGAATAAGATGCAACTACAGCCGAACGGATGACACAGAAAGCATGACAGTGGATCTGAAAACATTAAATCATACACTTTGTTCGTATTACTTACATGAGAATACATGGAACAAACGAAACTGTAAAGATCCCATCAAATTCACATGGATTCCAGAGACTAAAGAAATATCATTTGAGCTCTTAAATCTTCAAATTCAGGATACCGGCACATACACCTGTACTGTGAGGAGGATTGTAAAACCACCTGAAGTGGATCTGGGATTTCAAAAAGTTCAAGTTATTGGTAAATATTTTTTTAATAATCATAATAGATTAGATTACAGAGGTAGATCTGAATGCTAAATATTGACTACCGTCCAATATCTGTGGTCCCTTTTATTTCTAAGGCACTGGAAAAGATTGTGTTGCGTCAACTACTATCTTTTCTAAGTACTAACCAGATCTCAGAATTCGTTCAGTCCGGCTTTAGGCCCTTCCACAGCACTGAGTCAGCTCTGCTGAGAGTGTTAAAGACATCTTAGTTGCTACTGATACAGGTGACCCCGTGATTATAATCCTTTTAGACTTGACTGCTGCATTTGACACTATTGACCATCAGTTGCTCCTGTCTAGATTAGAATATTGTGTGGGGCTAAAAGGCTCAGTCTTGAATTGGTTTATATCCTATTTAACGGATCAATATTTTTCAGTCAAAATTGGCAATTTTACCTCTTCTACCTCACCTCTTAATTTCGGACTTCCTCAGGGATCCATTTTAGCACCTCTGCTCTTTTCTCTCTACATGCTTCCCGTGGGTTCGATTCTGAGAAGGCATGGTGTGTCATTCCATTTTTATGCTGATGACACACAGATCTATCTGCCCATTAAAAGAAACGATCCTTCAGCCATTAATTCACTGTCTTGATGAGGTAAAGCATTGGTTAGCCAGTAACTTTTTAACCTTAAATGACTCTAAGACTGAGGTCATTGTTTTTGGTCCATCTGACAATTTTAAATTTAACAACTCAACCTTGGACAACCTGGTAGTTTTTGAGTCAAAGTGTGTTAAGAACCTTGGTGTATTCTTAGACAGTCGGCTCACTCTTGAGAAACAAGTCTCCTCAGTTGTTGCCTCTTGCTTTTTCCAGCTTCGCTTACTCACTAAAATTAAACATTATCTGCCTGAAAAACCTCTTGAGATAGCTGTTCATGCATTCATCACTTCTCGATTGGACTATTGCAACTCTTTGTATTACGGCATCTCAAAGTCCCAAGTAGCTCGTTTACAATTGGTCCAAAATGCAGCAGCCAAATTTCTAAAAAAAAAGGCCGCAAATATGATTCTGCCACCCCCCTTCTGCGAGCACTTCATTGGCTTCCTGTTAACTCTAGGATACATTTTAAAATACTCTTATTTGTTTATAAATGTTTGCACAATCTCGCTCCGCATTACTCCTCTGAATTGCTGCACCCTTACAACCCTTCCAGAGATTTAAGATCTAGTAATCAAAACCTGCTATTGGTTCCCTCTACAAGGCTGAAACGTAGAGGAGATAGAGCTTTCTCGGTGATGGGCCCTAGATTGTGGAACAGCTTGCCAGCACCCCTTAGAGCTGCTCTATCTTTTTCGGTTTTTAAATCCCTTCTGAAAACTCACTTGTTTTCTGAAGCATTTGCAAATTAATTGTTGTGCAAATGTAGCATATTTTATTTTATCTATGATCAATATGTTGTACAGCACTTTGGTCAGTCATGTGATTGTTTTAAATGTGCTTTATAAATAAAAGAACTAGAACTAAATATTGCATTTTGTGTGTTAATCCTTCCTCTCAGTGCGTCCCGCCTTGTCTCTGTCCTGTGTGAAGAGGCCTGATGGATCAACCTTGATTCTGTGCTCTGTTGAATTTTACAATGATCCTCTTGAACAGTTTTGGATCAGACACGGAGACTTTCTCAACAGCTCGTTCTCAAATAAATCATTCAACGGATTCTTCAGTCAGCAATCATACCTTATACTGCCACCACAGACCTTCAATGATACAATCTACTCCTGCTGGTTAAATCACTCCTCCTTAAACAAACCACTCATGGTCAATTTATCAAGCTCTGTCTGTTACGAAAGTGGGGGTAAGTTTAGAGCTGTTACGTATTTCTTATTTCAATACCCCTTTTCACACAGTAATACTGGTAAATTGCCATAAAATTACCAGAATTAATTTACCTGTATTTTTTAAAAGATCCTGTTCACACATGATCTCTTTACTGGCAATTTACTGGTAATTTTCCGGAAAAGTCTGTATGTGTGAAAGGGCTTAATGTGTCATACTGTTTTCATGAGGCCTTTGCAATTGTTCTGTCTCATAGGTGTGACTGTGACAGTAGTGTTTGTCATGTTGACAGTGGTGTTGACTGTCTTGTTGATCACTCCAGTCATATGTAAACATTACAGTAAGTCTCAGTGTTTACGCTAATGGTGTGCTTATTCTGATTCAAGTGTCGTTCTGAAACAGAAATGGTTCACATCCATTTTTGCATAAGATTTCATTAGATATCAAGCAATATGTCACTTTATCACATTAAGTTAATTCTGTTAGCAGAGTGAGTCACAAATCTTTCACACTAAGTGCCAGTTCTTGGTTTTACTAGTTAACCTTAATGACCTCAGTTCTCCATCTAGCCTGCACTATCTTGAAAGTCATGACAAAACTTTTGTGTTATTTGAACCTGATTGTGCCCACATATGTACTGATGTTGTTATAGGGTGTTAATTTCATCTCATATGTGCTTTTATCTTGTTCCAGGAAGAGCAAGTCAGTGGTCTGTGTCTCCTGCAGAAGTGAGTTTCATACCTGAGCCTGTCTTCCATGATCACCTGCAGTCTGAGATACTGTACTCAACACTGGGTAACCATCATCCGGTCCCGTGCAGCCCTGCCATTGTCCCATCATTTGTACAATAAACACTGAATGAGCGCAATGTTAGATTTGTGTGCATCTTCTTCACAACACCAATACAACAAAATTTAGTTATGAGGCCAGTTGCATGAACTGCTTAAACTTGTTTTAAAACAATAACTCATCTAATTTGTTTTCTTCATAACTTAAGTCATTTACTAAAAGATTGATTGGTCGAATTTGAATAAAAAAGTAACACAATTACTTCTTGGTTAAATTCTATTCGTCAAGCTCATTAAGACATGGTTACTATATATATGCAAAAGCAGTATGTGACAAAAAGAAATTACCTGGATGACCTAATACTTCCAGAATATTCTGAAATGTGCATATGATTGGCACTTTACTAAAATTTGATTGATTTTATTTGACTTAAATTTTTAAACTACATTTGTTATGCATCTCTTACATGTTTCTGTTTGAGTTTGTTGTGTTTGAAAGTCATTTATTGTCAGGGCTGTAGCTGGGGTTTGTGGGGCCCCAGTACAGATTGGACCAGTGGGCCCTGTTTGAAACTTTTACATTATTGTTTATTTTGTATGTTCGTTCTATTTAATAATTTGTGCTATTTACACAATGTTTACGTTTTTCAAGTTTGTAGGTGTCCAGGGACAGAAACCGAATAATCTAATGTAAAATAGCACTGCAGTCTTCATTGTAAAAATGTAAAGGTCCCCTTCTTCGTGATTCCATGTTTTAAACTTTAGTTAGTGTGTAATGTTGTTGTTAGAGTATAAATAATATCTGTAAAATCCTAAAGCTCAAAGTTCAATGCCAAGCGAGATATTTGATTTAACAGAATTCGCCTACAAAAAAACGACCCGTTTGGACTACAGCCCTCTAGTTCCTGTAGTAACGACGTCACTAAAACAGTTTTTTGACTAACCTGCCCACATGAATTCACAAACAGGGGGCATGGCCTTGTTGCACTCCGACAGAGAAGAAGGAAGAGCTGTGTTTGTCGCCATGTCTTTTGAAATCTTTGTTTGGGCTTCCCAGGAAAGCTGTACTTGGAGATTAATGGTTACAATTTATGTTTAACTCGGTTCCGGAAAATTATAATCCACATGTAAAACTATGTGCAGCAAATTTTGCTGAGGACAGCTTGCTGAGGACAACTTTCTCAATCAGTTTAATGCCGGATTCGCACAAAGATTATTCTTGAAAGATGGAGCAGTTCCCTCTTTGTCTGGAGAAGGCGTTGTTTATGGACCACAACCGGTAAGTGTATTTTATTATTTAAGTTGGTGCGTTTAACAGTTTCTGTTACTTATTACACAAAGGGCAACGCTGTTTAGCTTTGTTAACTAGATGTTAGGGCTGTGCAAAAAAACGAATGCGAATTTCATGCGCATCTCGTCAGTAAAAACGCTCCTGTGACTATAAATACATCTCCAGCACACACTCCTGCCCACTTGCTTCTCAAAACTAGCCCAGTCATGTTTGCAGGAGGGCAGCGTGCTGTAAGCTGCTGTCGAATCACAACACAGGAACCGCTGGCACAATCAGAACTCGTTACGTATTTCTGAAGGAGAGGCTTCATAGAACAAGGAAGTCATCAGCCTGTTTTTATGACAGTGAAAACAGCGGTATACAGATAGGTGAATTGTTTGAAGAATACTGTGTTTTTTTACACGCGAAACATGAACACATGTTATATTGCACACTGTAAACACAATCAAAACTTCAAAAAAGCGCATAAAACTAATATAGTCAAAGCAGAACATTTCTCACATTATCACAGTTTATTAACTATACTTTAGATAATCCCTTACGAAAAATAACCATGGTTTTATTATAGTTAAACTGTAGTAACCCATGGTTTTTTGGCCCATGGAGTGTTGACTTCCATTTGTATAACCACAGATTTACTACAAATACCATGGTTAAACTATGGTTAATATAGCAAAACCATGGTTAATTTGAAGTTACTATGGTTTAACTATAGTAACCATGGTTTTTTGGTTTTATTTGTAGTAAAACCACGGTTAATTTTTATAATGGATGGCAACAAAATATGACAAGAAGAGTCAACAAATTCATCTTGATAATGTCAGATAACTTTGATAGAAAGGTATATACAGTAATGGATTACTATCAATCAAAAATTCAGACAACTGTTAGTATGAATATAATTACACAATTATCAATACTTTGTTGACCAATTACCAAGCAAAGCTTAATTTTGTTCAGTCTGTTATGTAAAAAGGTTGTATTAGCAATTAAAGAAAAAAAACGCTAAGGCTAGTCATAGTCAGGTCTAGTAAAAAAAAATATAAAAAATTATACCTGGTGTTTGAACAATTTTTGTTTTAACTGTGGAATAATTATTGTTAAATCTACAAAGTAATTCAGTCAAGAGCAGTGAGTGATTTTCTTTCTTTACATTAAGGACAAACACTGCAGATTGGGGTGGTCACTTTAAGAGACAGTGCATCCAATATAAGGAAATACATCCGATTTCTTTGTCCACTGGTTATTTTCATTTAAGACATAAATCTTTTTTGTGTAATTTTTTTTCTCTCGAGAATACCCTCCAAGATGGGTGTTTTGACATAATTTTGTATGTATCAGCCGTGGGCCCTTATAATCATCACCACCTTTCACCTCACTAGCGATGGCCCTGTTTATTGTACAATGTCCAATTTTTTCTCTGTAACCATATACAAAGTCAGAAAGTGTATGATGCTTAGTGTTTTAAAATCTGTTCAGATTACAAAGTTGTGTAGAGTTTTTCAACCTGAATAGCTTCAACAAACAAAACTGAAGCCTAAAAATAGCATTAACATTTTGTACAAATAAACATGAGGAAGTCACTTTGAAAAAGCTTCTGACAGCCTTAAGATGCAACTGAAACTTGTTTGCAAATGCAGGCAGTAATTCAGTCTGAGTATATCATCCATGCAATGTCTTTGTGGTCATGATATAATTTATTCTATTTATTTCTTATCGGCTTTTCACATGTGACCTAAATGACAGCGTCCTGCAGCACACATGCTCACTACCTCCCACACTGTGTGGTTAAAATAACTACACCTCACTGGTTTCTCAGTGCACAAAAGAAGTTAAAGGCAAATGAGGTATAGAGGATATTTGATTTAACCATTTGATGTCCCTTATGCTTTTAGACTGTCACAGCTGCAAGCCATGGTGTTACTTCTCTATTGTAGCTTGGACAATGAGTAACGCCCCATTTATATTTGTCCAGTGAATGGAAGAATGAAAGAGAAGATAATTTGTGATTGGCTCTGGATGAACAGATAACATTGTTTGTCACGTGGTAACTGCATGAGAACACATAGTGCTCTTGATTGCCATGTCTTAAGCTTTGAGTTATTTTTATTTCAGTCTACAAGACAGGTGCTATCTCTGTACTACATCATATTACTCGAGCTTGTGTCTGACTTGACTAAAATTACGCAGCTACCTCAAACCAACATCTCTTCTTCATTTGCACCGTCATGAGTTAGAACAGCAAGTGTCTGCAAAATACAAAAGAGGATGCCGTTTCTGAAATTCACCATGGTGAGAATTTTTCATATTACATAACATCGGTTAAAATATATATCTGCAAATATATTATTTGTTGAATTTGGTAAATAGCTTGAATCATTAATTTTGTTTCTGACATAATCATATACAATACATGTTTTGGGTGGTTTTATGATGCATGAAATTTAGTCTCACATTGCACCACAGAAAGAATATATTTTGAAACTCTTGATACTGATTGGTCAGTCTATTGTTAAATATATTTAGTAAATTTAAAATAATTGCTGAAGTGCATAACCTGGAGTTTGGCTTGGCAAACAGTTTCTACTTGTGCTAAATTCACTTTTTTATATCCTCTGATTTTTGTTTTGTTTTACATTAATTAATTTCAGTTCAAAACAACATTTCAGGTACTTTTAACTAAGCACATATGCAGTTAGTGAAACTTTTATTTACAGACTCAAGGTCTGTTAACAAGAAACACACAATACAAACCAAGACAATACACGTTCAAAAAGACAGTGATAGCAATACTTCCTCATACACTCTTAAAGAAGGTGCTTACATGGTTCTTCACAGCGATGCAATAGAAGAACCATTTTTGTTTCCAAAAATAACCATTCAGTCAAAATTTCTTTAAAGAACCATCTCTTTCTTACCCTTTTTATAATCTGAAAAAAATCCTCTTTTGCCACAAAAAAACCTTTTGTGTAAAAAAAAAAAAAAAAAGGTTCTTCAGATGTTAAAGGTCCTTTATGGAAACATTTAGACAAAAAGGTTATTCTGGCATCCTGAAGTAACTTTATTTTTAAGAGTGAAGAGGACTGATATCGCACTTCAGTAAGCCTAGGATTTGACAAAAATATTATAATATTATTATGTGAATTGTCCAAAAGTGAGATAATATACCGCTTGTAATTAGCACAGAACAAACCACAACAGTGTATCCATAATACAAAATGTATCACTATCTTCTCGACTGATTTATCTTGCTGTTCTCTTCTCAATAGATATTATCAAAGTGTTACGCTTTGACAACATGTGTGTGGATGCTTCTTTCTTTGTTTCCTGGTAAAGATTATACAATTCTGTTCAATTTTAAGCAAAGATTATAATCATTTTTGGAAAATCACTGAATTAAATCTTCATAATATAATGCCTTCAAATGTAAATGAATATTTATTGTCTGTCATGTCTTTTTCAGTGTTTATAGCTGGACATGCATTATTTAACGGTATCTCGATTCAGACGGTCCATCGAGGAATGTCAGTCAATATCAGCTGTAACTACAAACCATCAAATGACAGTGATGGTTTCATAGTAGAACTGCAAACTAATAGCACATTGTGCTCAGTGATGAAAAATAACAATTCATGGATAAATCAGTCATGTAGAAATCACAGTAGATTTATTTGGATTCAGGAAACTGTGCAAATGTCATTTGAAATATCAAATCTGCAGATAAAAGATACTGGCACTTACAAATGTGTTGTGACAAGAACTATACCACCTCCTTCTGTGCTTTTGAGAGAAGAAACAACATTTGTTCAAGTGATTGGTAAGAATTCACAATGACAAGTCATTTGAGTGCATATAACAGTGTATTATTTACAGTATTTGCTCTTGATAAATGAGCATTTTACTATAATTGTCTTATATTTCATATAGCACACCCAGTTGTGTCTGTGTCAGATGTGAGTTCATTGGGTGGATTTCCCACAATCCTGTGCATCTCTGAGGGGTTTTACCCTTCAGCTCTAGAGCAGCTGTGGATGAGAAATGGAGCATTTCATAATGCCTCATTCACAAACAGCACTGACAAAACCAACCCTGATGGATCATTCACCCTCCATTCATACCTGAAGATATCTGACCGTGCACACTACTCGTGTTGGGTAAACCACTCATCCCTGAACAAACCAGCAATAGTCCACGTGTCTCCTGATTGTTACGGAGACAGAGGTATTCCTTATTTTTTATTGAAAGTACTAATAGCATTAAATACCATATTGTGTCTCATGGGATAGTTCTGTTAAACAATCAGTTTTGTTATGTAATTCTGCTCAATAACTTTCTTCTATAGATAAAAATGTATGGATAGCTCTGGCTACCTCTGCGCTGCTGATTCTCACCATACTGATTATCACGGCTGTGTGTAAGCATTCCAGTGAGTTTAACATTTGATCACCAACACATGGTGTATATTTTTTCTAATCAGTTTAAATCTCAGTAACCAATTGCAGAATAATGCTTTCAGTGAAATCTAAAACAAATGCTATAAGAATCAGAAATATTCTGATGGAGTCATTATTCTCATGTTCATCCAGGAAGAGCACATCACAGGTCTCCTGTAAGAGTGAATGTCACACCTGAGCCTGATCTCCAATCTCACCTGCAGTTTGACCTATATTCATTGTTGGGTGACCATCATCCAGTTCCATGCAGCCCTGTCGGAGTCCGCTCATCTCCACAGTGAACACCAAATATTTAACATTTATAGATTTTACATTGATAGACATCCAGATCCATTTCTTGTATGTAATATATAGTTTCTATATGATTATTTAACCTCCCATTTTGCTGCTTGTACTGTATGTTGACAGAGTATATGACACATACAAAATATAAGGCGTGTGATCTTTGCCAGCAAAGGGATACTCCACCCTCAATTGAAATCTTTGTCATTAATCTCTTACTCCCATTTCATTCCAAACCCATAAAACTCTTTTTCAGCTTGGAATAAAACTGAACCCTGCTTGCTTTCAAAGCAATGCAACACTGTTATACTAGACTTGTCTGATCAATGAAGGGCTTAAAGGAGACAACTGTTGTGACTGGCTTCTCACCGGATGGATACTGATCAACAAAACAAAACTGTTATTAAGGAGGCCTATTTTAGTGATTGATTAAAAACAAATGATTTTCAATAAGAGACGCTTTTCACAAACCGTGATAAACACGTATCCTATACAAAATAATTAATGTTGTACGTTTTAAATACATAGTGTACATTTACACTAGCTACACTTTCTGTTAGCCTACACTGAAGTTCAATTACAAAAATGTTAACGCTGCTCCGATGAGGTTTCTAATATCTAGTGCTGCTGAACTTATCTTTTTTTCTTCTGGCTGTTTTCGTTCGTATAAAATTGTCAGTCATATAAAAAAATAGAATAGTAGACCAGTAATGTATCACATTTCTATCTTTGTTTTTTATTATTATTAATTCTGTCCTGTCTCTTTATGTGTTTATAGCTGGACATGCATTATGTAAGAGTTTAGGTTCATCAACGAATGTTAGTCAATATCAGCTGTAATTACAAATCATCAAGTTACAGTGTTGGTTTCTTAGTGGAACTGCAAACTAATAGTATATTGTGGTCAGTGATGAAAAGGAACAATTAATGGATGAATCAGGCATGTAGAAATCACTGTATATGCATTTGGAATCCAGAAACTGTGCAAATGGCATTTGAAATATCAAATAGAAAGTAAACCATCCAATTCACTGGAGACTGCTTAAGGTGTTCCCCAAGGATCTGTCTTGAGACCCCTTTTATTTACCATTTATTTAAACAGTCTGGAGTATGACATTCAAGATGCTAACCTTAATTTTTACGCAGATGATACTATCATGTACTGTAGTGCTTCTTCTGGGCAGCAAGCCTTGTGTAAGCTTCAGTCAGCCGTTTATATTTCAGGCTCAAAAACACTTGAAAGTAATTTATTTATCTTCAGACCTTACAAGGTACTGTGATTGAATTAGTAAAATAGTACAAATATCTTGGCATCATTGTTGACAAAGTTTTATCTTTATTTGACTTCGGAGACGCAAAGTATCAGTTTGCACCTTCATATCTTCTCTTTACTTTAGATGCTGTTTATCATGGTTCTCTATGATTTATATCAAACTTTAAACCCTCAACTCATCATTGTGCCTTGTATAACAGAGTGGGTTGGTCCTCATTGTCTAGTAGGAGAAAAATGCATTAGTACTTCATTATTTACAAAGCCATCTTGGGGATGTTGCATTCTTATCTTTCCTGTCTTGTAAAACAGAAAACTGTTGATAAATATTTTCTGCGTTCTCAAAACTATAGAAATTTGCTGTCTTTGGATCGATTTCAAGAAATCACTTGGCAAATGTAAGATAAATCAGTGAAATGCAGTTGTTTTAAGTCTTTTAAGTTTGTTTGAATTGTGTAAGTCTTTGATGAAACTTATTGTTGCTCATCTTGGCCATGTCACTCCTGTAAAAGAGATTTTTAATCTCAGAGAGTTTTTTTCTGGTTAAATAAAGGTTATTATTAAAACAGAAATCACAAAATGGCATTTGAATGTATTTATTGAATAACAGTGTATCATGGATATTATATGCTCTTAATAAAATAAGCATTTTATTGTAACTCTTATATTTCATATACTGTAGCACAACCCGTTGTGTCTGTGTCAGATGTAAGTGCATTGGGTGGAATAACCACGATCCTGTGCATCTCTGAGGGGTTTTACCCTTCAGCTCTAGAGCAGCTGTGGATGAGAAATGGAGCATTTCATAATGCCTCATTCACAAACAGCACTGACAAAACCAACCCTGATGGATCATTCAGCCTCCATTCATACCTGAAGATATCTGACTGTGCACACTACTCGTGTTGGGTAAACCACTCATCCCTGAGCCAACCAGCAATAGTCCACATGAGTCCTACTGACTGTAATAAGAACAGAGAGGGGTTTAATGGCATTACACATAATATAAATACATTACACATAATATAAATACAATACAGAATGACCCTTCATTAACCTCTCACTTACAGGTTATAATATTCAGATAGCTTTGTTCATCTCTTCACTGCTAAGTTCAGTCCTCATGATCATCACAGCAATGTGTGAGTAGGCCTATGCCATTTAATTTAAAACATGATCATATCTCCAACACAATGTCATCCTCATGTTTTAATGAATTTGAATGCCATTGATCAGAGCGCCCCATTTATTTTTTGCATCAATAATCTGTTCTCAAGGTTGTCCATACAGAGCCGGTCAGCAGCCTGTGAGCGTCAGTGTCACATCTGACTCTGAACTGAAGACTGTGGTTCTGTATTCAATACTGAGTGATCCTCATCCAGTTTTATACAGCAACTGTCACCTCCACAAACCTGATTATTGCAGTTTATTATTCCAGTGAGACATGTAGACCCGTTACTCAAAAAATAAAGTATGTCCAATTTTAAAACCCTGATTGGTGTTTTTTTTTTTTTCATTAACTGTCCCTTTTGTCTGATTTTGTGTAAAGTGGAGAAGGTTTAAACAAACTCTCAGTGAAATCTAGACTGCCTAAAAACTTTCACTTTCTACTGTCCATCTTCCAAGAAATGCTGCCACCTACTGATCTGTGGAGTGGACAATCTTTCCTCTTGACACGTATAATCATGAATGCTTTGCTAATTCAGAACATACTGGAATGTATTCTATTCTAGTTTAAGTGTGTCCAATGCAATCCAGGTTGTGATATTATTTCATGGTTGTGATAGTCTATAAAGGGCTACCCACATTTTTAACACATTTATAAGAGTGGGAGTAGCTACATCCTGATAGGTATTTCCTGTTGACAAGACGTGCTAGCTCAGTTCAGCACATTTAGGCTAGTATGACTGCAGTGTATGCCCTGATAAAAAATAAATAAATAAAAATCCTGCTGACAAGATGTCCTGTTTGTGTTGAAATTAAAGGTAGAATTAGTCATTCGGATTGGATATGTCAAATTTTCACAACACAGACACCATATCATGAGTCCACCAGCTTATCAGTTGTGACCCTGGATCATAAAACCAGCAGTCAGAAGAAGCACAGGTATATTTGTAGCAATCGCCAACATAGGAAGATAAAAAAATCATTTTCCATTAAAGATCCTGTTCCATTAAGATATTTTGTCATATTATGCACATTCATACAACTAGAACATACTCTTTTAGCAGTTACTAAGTAATTATTTATTAAATCAGTATCTAATCAAGTATTCCATTTCGGACACAGTCACAGACTTAACAAAGTAGCAATGTTAATGCAACTGGCTCACGGTCTTAAAATTTGATTGGTTTTAAATTTGATGCAAAAGTGCATTAGTAAAAGAGATTCATTGAGTCTTTCTTGCAGATTACACCAATACAACACGCAACAAGCGACTGTTTTTATAAATGAGTCTTTGAATTATGCATTCAGTTGATTTGTTCAGAATAATTCAGGCATGAAACATGAGTAATTTATTGAAACGTTCACTCAACAGATTAGTTCACAAACAGAAAATGCATTGCTTCTGTGATGAGATGCTCAATGGTTCATTCTGCTGTGGCTTCCTTTCAAACTATTGTCATTGGTGGAGCCTTAATGGTTAAAGTAGCTGGCAATATTGCTTATAACATATATGTACTTAATATTAAAACTCATAATATGGTGCTTGCCCAAATTTATTAGCGCGGCTCTGGTTATCTGCGGTTGTGTAATCATTACACTATTCAATCATTACACTAAAGGCTAAATTTTTAGTCCAAACACACCAGTTTCCAAAAGTTACAGCCAGTCTGCAGATTTTGGGCAGCTGAGTCGACAGATTTTTGGGTTGACAGAAATTTGTGTAGTTTATAATAGGCACAGACTCAGATTTTTAAGCCTTAAACTTCATCTAGTCATTTGTTATGCATCCCTTACATGTTTCTGTTTGAGTTTGTTGTGTTTGAAAGTCGTTTATTGTGCAATGTCCAGTTTTTTGTCCATAACCATAAACAAAGTCGGAAAGTGTATGATGCCTCATGTTTTAAAACCTTTTCAGATTACAAAGTTGTGTAGAGTTTTTCAACCTGAATAGCTTCAGCAAACAAAACTAAAGCCTACAAATAGCATTAAGATTTTGTATAAATAAACATGAGGAAATCACTTTGAAAAAGCTTCTGACAGCCTTAAGATGCAACTGAAACTTGTGTGCAACTGCAGGCAGTAATTCAGTCTGAGTATATCATCCATGCAATGTCTTTGTGGTCATTATATAATTCATTCTTTTTATTTCTTATCGCCTTTTTCACACGTGACCTAAATGACAGCGTCCTGCAGCACACATGCTCACTACCTCCCACACTGTGTGGTTAAAATAACTAGACCTCACTGGTTTTTCAGTGCACAAAGATGCTCAAAAGAAGTTAAAGGCAAATGAGGTATAGAGGTCATTTGATTTAATCATTTGAAGTCCCTTGTGCTTTTAGACTGTCACAGCTGCAAGCCATGGTGTTACTTCTCTATTGTAGCTTGGACAACGAGTAACGCCCCCCATCTATATTTGTCCAGTGAATAAAAGAATGAAACAGAAGATCATTTGTGATTGTCTGTCGATGAACAGATAACATTGTTTGTCACGTGGTAACTGCATGAGAACACATAGTGTTCTTGATTGCCATGGCTTAAGCTTTGAGTTATTTTTATTTCAGTCTACAAGACAGGTGCTATCTCTGTACTACATCATATTACTCGAGCTTGTGTCTGACTTGACTAAAATTACGCAGCTACCTCAAACCAACATCTCTTCTTCATTTGCACCGTCATGAGTTAGAACAGCAAGTGTCTGCAAAATACAAAAGAGGATGCCATTTCTGAAATTCACCATGGTGAGAATTTTTCATATTACATAAGATCGGTTATAATATATATCTGCAAATATATTATTTGTTGAATTTGGTAAATAGCTTGAATCATTAATTTTGTTTCCTGACATAATCATATACAATACATGTTTTGGGTGGTTTTATGATGCATGAAATTTAGTCTCACATTGCACCACAGAAAAATATATTTAGAAACTCTTGATTCTGATTGGTCACTCTATTGTTAAATATATTTAGGAATTTAAAATAACTGCTGAAGTGTATAACGGAGAGTTTGACTTGGTAAACAGTTTCTACTTGTGCTAGTTTCACATTTTTTATGTCCACTGATTTCTTTTGTTTTGCATGAAATAATTTCAGTTCAAATCAATATTTCATGTAATTTTAACTAAGCACATATGCAGTTAGTGAAACTTTATTTTATTTCCAGACTCAAGGTCCGTTAACAAGAAACACACAATACAAACCAAGACAATACACGTTCAAAAAGACAGTTATACCAACACTTCCTCATACACTCTTAAAAATAAGCATTCAGTCAAACTTTCTTTAAAGAACAATCTCTTTCTTACCCTTTTTATAATCTAAAGAACCTTCTTTTGCCACAAAGAACCTTTTGTTAAACAAAAAGGTTCTTCAGATGTTAAAGGTCCTTATGGAAACATTTAGACAAAAAGGTTCTTCTGGCAACATGAAGCAACTTTATTTTTAAGACTGATATCACACTTCAGTAGATTCGTCAACAACATTATAATATTAATATTTGAATTGTCCAAAAATGAGATAATATACCGCTGGTAATTAGCAAAAAACAAACCACCACGATGTATTCATAATACAAAATGTATCCCTATCTTCTCCGATGATTTATCTTGCTGTTCTCTTCTCACTAGATATTATCAACATGTGTGTGGATGCTTATCTCTTTGTTTCCTGGTAAAGATTATACAATTATGTTCAAATTTTAACCCGTGTGCATTGTTCGAATTCAAATCCCTTCGATCATGTTAGGGATGAAAACATCCAGTAAATTAAACTGCTGCAAAAATGTATCAAGATTTTTTTTTTTTTTGCATAAATCTATTAATCAACCTCAGTCCTGATCAAAACTACAACATGTTAAAATCCAATATTTTAACTCTTTAATTGCCAAGTTCATAAATGATCACTGACTTGGGGGGGGGGGGGGGACAAACAAAATGACTTATTTTCAATATAAAAAGTCATTGTAGCTGGATTTTTTTTTTTTTTTTACTTTTATCACAGTCTTGGGCATAGATTAGTAACAACATTGGCTTTGATGCATTGTTAGTTTTTATGCAGCATAAGATTAAAAAAAAAAAATAATTCATTGTTTGTGGCTGTTTTTGCCCCATTGACTTCCATTATACTGACATTTTTTGATTGCAAAGCCATGTCACCATATAATCATGCATTCTTGATTGTTGGTGGTTTTCCCTGTTTGGAAGAGGTAAAAATTTTTAGTTTTACAGTTAATCACTAGGTGGGACCATTAACCCTTAAGATAGGCCTGTGAAAAAAAAAAACTTCGTTTCTGGCTTGCATATGGAGTTTAGGGTTGTAACATATCAGTTACTTCAATGATCGATTGTCGTTTAAATTAATAATCGATTAATCGTTGACCAGTCACCAGCATGACAGGATGTGCAAAGCCACACACACACATACACAAAACACTTTCTCACCTGAATTAATGGGGTTTTAGTCTAAATATAAAATGCTAGTAGTAGGATTATAAAATGAATAGATTGTAGAGAGTGTGTCGTACGTTTGAGATCATTTTACTTTGCTGACTGTTTTCTGGCACAAAGACCACTGAACATGCCTCTTTAAATGGTTTTGTGATGCTCGTTGTTGTATTTTAAAAAGACAATTGCAATGTTTTCAACTGACATTATGGCATTTAAAATAAAATTATCCCAAACTTAATTGTGGCGCGCGTGTCACTTTTCATATTGAAGATAAGTCATTTTGTGTGGGGTTTTTTTTCAAATCAGTGACATCATTAATGAACTTGGTAATTAAAGAGTTCAAATCTTGGATTTTTTTAAACATTTGGTAGTTTTGATCAGGACTGAGGCTGATTAATAGATCTATGCAAAAAATAAAATTCACAACCTCTGATTCATTTTACAGCAGCTTAATTTAGTGGATGTTTTCCACAAAAGGGTAGTGAATTTGCCCACAGTCTACTGTTGAGTTTTCGAAAATGTTCTAAACATTTTCCCAAAATATGAATCCAAATAAGATTTGTCACCAAAAATCTTTCCATTTGCTGAAACACAGAGAAAGTTGTGGCCAAAATCAAACTCAACTTTACCCCCTAGTGGAAGAAAACATCCCCAACAACGCATAAGGGTTAAGCAAAGATTATAATAATTTTTTGAAAATCACTGAATTAAATCTTCATACTATAATGCCTTCAAATGTAACTGAATATTTATTGTCTGTCATGTCTTTTTCAGTGTTTATAGCTGGACATGCATTATTTAACGGTATCTCGATTCAGACGGTCCATCGAGGAATGTCAGTCAATATCAGCTGTAACTACAAACCATCAAGTGACAGTGATGGTTTCATAGTAGAACTGCAAACTAATAGCACATTGTGCTCAGTGATGAAAAATAACAATTCATGGATAAATCAGTCATGTAGAAATCACAGTAGATTTATTTGGATTCAGGAAACTGTGCAAATGTCATTTGAAATATCAAATCTGCAGATAAAAGATACTGGCACTTACAAATGTGTTTTGACAAGAACTATACCACCTCCTTCTGTGCTTTTGAGAGAAGAAACAACATTTGTTCAAGTGATTGGTAAGAATTCACAATGACAAGTCATTTGAGTGCATATAACAGTGTTTGCTCTTGATAAACTAGCATTTTACTATAATTGTCTTATATTTCATATAGCACACCCAGTTGTGTCTGTGTCAGATGTAAGTGCATTGGGTGGATTTCCCACGATCCGGTGCATCTCTGAGGGGTTTTACCCTTCTGCTCTAGAGCAGCTGTGGATGAGAAATGGAGCATTTCATAATGCCTCGTTCACAAACAGCACTGACAAAACCAACCCTGATGGATCATTCAGCCTCCATTCATATCTGAAGATATCTGACTGTGCACACTACTCGTGTTGGGTAAACCACTCATCCCTGAGCAAACCAGCAATAGTCCACATGAGTCCTACTGACTGTAATAAGAACAGAGAGGGGTTTAATGGTATTACACATAATATAAATACATTACAAATAATATAAATACAATACAGAATGACCCTTCATTAACCTCTCACTTACAGGTTATAATATTCAGATAGCTTTGTTCATCTCTTCACTGCTAACTTCAGTCCTCATGATCATCACAGCAATGTGTGAGTAGGCCTATGCCATTTAATTTAAAACATGATCATATCTCCAACACAATGTCATCCTCATGTTTTAATGAATTTGAATGCCATTGATCAGAGCGCCCCATTTATTTTTTGCATCAATAATCTGTTCTCAAGGTTGTCCATACAGAGCCGGTCAGCAGCCTGTGAGCGTCAGTGTCACATCTGACTCTGAACTGAAGACTGTGGTTCTGTATTCAATACTGAGTGATCCTCATCCAGTTTTATACAGCAACTGTCACCTCCACAAACCTGATTATTGCAGTTTATTATTCCAGTGAGACATGTAGACCCGTTACTCAAAAAATAAAGTATGTCCAATTTTAAAACCCTGATTGGTGTTTTTTTTTTCATTAACTGGCCCTTTTGTCTGATTTTGTGTAAAGTGGAGAAGGTTTAAACAAACTCTCAGTGAAATCTAGACTGCTTAAAAAACCTTCAAATAATAATAATCTTCACACACACACACACACACACACACACACACACACACACACATATATATATATATATATATATATATATATATATATATATATATATATATATATATATAAAACAAGAATATATTTTTAAATATATTTGTTATTCATCAACAATCTTTCCTCTTGACACGCATAATCATGAATGCTTTGCTAATTCAGAACATACTAGAATGTTTACAGTTTAAGTGTGTCCTATGCAATCCAGGTTGTGATATTATTTCATGGTTGTGATAGTCTATGAAGGGCTACCCACATTTTTAACACATTTATAAGAGTGGGAGTAGCTACATCCTGATAGGTATTTCCTGTTGACAAGATGTGCTAGCTCAGTTCAGCACATTTAGGCTATTACGACTGCAGTGTATGCCCTGATAAAAAAATAAAATAAAATAAATAAATAAATAATCCTGCTGACAAGATGTCCTGTTTGTGTTCTAATTAAAGGTAGAATTAGTAGTTCGGATTGGATAGGTCAAATTTTCACAACACAGACACCATATCATGAGTCCACCAGCTTATCAGTTGTGACCCTGGACCATAAAACCAGCAGTCAGAAGAAGCACAGGTATATTTGTAGCAATCGCCAACATAGGAAGATAAAAAAATAATTTTCCATTAAAGATCCTGTTCCATTAAGATATTTTGTAAAAATGTCAAAACATATTTTTTATTAGTACTATGCATTGCTAAGAAATACATTTGAAAAAGTTTAAAGGTGATTTTCTATTTTTTCTGTCTTTTTTTTTTTTTTTGCACCCTTAGACCTCAGATTTTCAAAATAGTTGTATCCCAGCCAAATATTGTCCTTTCCTAACAAACCAAAGTAAATGGAAATGTACTGTTTTTCGTTTTCATCATTCTGGCTTCTGGGTAATAGCTTTGCTGCAAAACACAATTTTTCAAGCTAGAGGGCGCCATTGTCCAATTTATAAAAATTACACATTAAACCCCAGCTTTTTCAATAATAATATTTTTATTATATATTTTAATATTAAAAAGCGCCGTATGCTTATTTAATTTGTTTCTTTATTTTGATTAAATTTACAGAGTAAAATACTTCCTTCCGTTATTTATTTTATTTATTTGAATAAATTGGCGTCAGCTAAATGAATTAATGTAAATGTAAATATGCGTGCTCTTCAACACAAAGACGTAATAAATGCTTTTTATTTTACTGTTTCAATTTACTTTTTATGTATTTGTTATGTGCTTCTGTCATAAACTGTTTAATAAAAACACTGAATCTTTCGCTTCACGAATCAAAAGAATCGAATCGACTGAATCATTTTCATTTGAGCATGCGCACAAGACAAAGTCACGTCAACGTCACCACATATTCTCGCGGAGCAGAGCTGGGAGTGTGTTGTCGTGCGCGGCAGGCAGCAGGAGTTGTCCACATGTGGATGAAAGGAAAACCCGGTCAGTCTGTTTGTAGAGATGTAGCGAGCTGGCGTATAACTAATTTATGTTTAGTAGCTCCAAATATTAAATTAAGAATAATGTGAAACTAATAGTGGTAAAGGAAAGGAAACGGCGGTTGTAAAGCCAACTGAAAATGGAATCGAGGCCATGGTAACTTCGGCTAGGCTACAGTGTGTTAACGTTAATTTCGTTTTGTAATAATTATTTATATATATATAAAATTAAAGAGAAAATACCTGGAAATGTAAATATTGAATATTGTATATGTGACATTTAAACAAGGCAGTTGTTAGCCCTTGTTATGTTAACGTAACTGTTACTTATTTAAGTTTAGTTGGGAAACTGAATTGTTCCTATGTAACTACAAATAAGTTAACTGACCAAATAAGCTTTTGTCAGATAAAGGGCAATAATCATCAATACATAAAAAAAAAAAATTCTGCAAGTGCTCTAATCTAACTTAATGTAACGTTAGATAGTATTTTCTTAGGTTAAACAATAATGCAGAATTTCATACTCTTTGCTACTAACGTTACTGGTCGTTTCTGTTATGGTCTTGTGTTTCAAACGGTCGTGATGTATTTAGCGGGCAATCCCGCCTACTGGCCGTCCAGCTTTGTTGATCACGTGATGTAACGTTAGTTCACACGCTAGATGAAGTGTCTACAGAGATTTTAGGAGCTTATTTTTGTGATGTTTTCCAATTTGATGGGTTTATGGTTTAGAATGAAACCAGTTCTGACCTTTAAAAAAGAAGTATGAAGCAGGATCGATCTATCTATCTATATATATTTACATTTACATTTATTCATTTAGCAGACGCTTTTATCCAAAGCGACTTACGAAATAAGGACAGTGGAAGCAATCAAAAACAACAAAAAATAGCAATGATATATAACTGCTTTAACAAGTCTCAATTAGGTTAAGTACATGTAGCATGGGCTTTTAAATAATATAATAAATTAAAAGAAAACATAGAATAAAAAAAGAATAGAGCAAGATAGTGTTAGAGGTCTTTACACACACACACACACACATGGTCTTACCAGTGTTGTTTTGGATGGTGTGGAAACATTTTCAGGATTCTTTGGACAACATTTATTTGAAATATGCTAGATGATTGTCTTTATTTTTGTCAATGTAATGTATACTTAAATAATCTTTAAAAACATTTGTGTAATTATTAATTTATAAAATTGTTTTTAATTTACTCAATTTTATTGTGATTTTGTTTTTTACCTTGAAAATCGTGTTTTGTTTATGAATTCATATTCTTTGGTATTAATTAATATCAAAGAATGTGATTGTGGTATTTGTACTCATTAATGTCTCTGTATTCACAGAAGTAGGACCTGGATTTCAGCTGTGCAGCTAACAATGAAGAAAGAAATAGCAGCAGTGGTATTTTTCCTGAAGCGGTTGATAAAGAAGGCTGAGAAGTTGGATGTGGAAAAGGTGGAACTTTTTGTGGAGCGGTTAACGGTAGCATTACAGGAGAAGTACAAAGGTCATTGGTATCCAGACAACCCCAGCAAGGGCCAAGCATTCAGGTACAGCCCTCTGAAAAGCAGTACTGTTCATTGACATCCTTAGGTTCACAGACAGTCAAAACCGATGCATCATATTTAATTGAGCTATAAATGTATCTTTTGCAGGTGCATCAGAGTGAACCGCTTTCATAAAGAGGATGCTGAATTGCTCAGAGCTTGTGCTGAGAGTGGAGTGCAGTACAAGGACCTCAGTCTGCCTAAGGAGCTCACGCTGTGGGTGGATCCTGGAGAGGTGTGCTGTAGGTGAGTTGATGAAATAAAGCAGATTTATTTAGATTTAGATTTGTTTTTTTACCTCTTTCCTTCTGAATCGGCTATAGGTATGGCGAGAGGAATCATGGTTTTACTGTAGCCACCTTCTCAAGTGATGATGATGATGATGATAAAGAGGATGTGACAAAGAAAGTGACGAGCGCTGTAGAGAAGGTCACGTCAGATTACCACTCCGGATCCTCCTCGGATGAGGACACCAGCTGTAGAGAGGCCCAGTACACCCCACCTCTCCACAACTACACTCCATACCAGGTACAAGATGTTTGTATTGCCTTAATTGCCACAGTTACACTACTGTTCAAAGGTAGCTACCTTTTTTTTTTGAAGTCTCTTCTGCTCACCAGGTGACATTAATTTGATGAAAAATACAATAAAAACAGTAACAATGTCCCTGGTTATTAAGAATTGATTTCTTAAAAGAAATCTTACTGACCTCATACTGTGAACAATAGAGTAGGTCTGTTGACTAAAGCAGAATATTAACAATATTTATAAGTACTCCTTTAAATGTTTTTAGACAATCGTTTTATTTAGAAGTGTCGCGATTTAGATGTTTTTTACAGAGGTTTCAGCTGGGAACATTTAGATTTGATTTATTTCAATAAAATATTGTAAGAAATATATAATTAATGGCCCCTAGCACACAGTAAATCTGGGAACCTAACCTGGATTACCTCTAAATTACCCGCATGATAATATACAAATGTGCTGTTCACACAATCAACAGTGTTCCTTCTTTTTTCCAGTAGGATACCATTCACACATCAGAACCCACACTCATTCACAGTCTCTGATGTTAGTCACTGGAAATTACCTATAAAAGATGCACTGTCAAGTGTATTCACTCACCTGAATAAGGAAATGTGCTTTAGTTTCACTGTCTGTCTGAGCTTTTTTAAACTTCTAAGTAACAGGCATAAAGATGATTATACAGAATGTGTTTTTGCACTAGACACATTATAGATGCTAACAGTACCACAGTTACTTTATTGCACAGCTGTGTTGCTGGTGAAAGGGGGGGATATTGAACAATGGTTGGACCTTTGTCTACTCTAGTGCATGTTCAGATAGGAAAAATTATTTACCGGTATGGTTGAAGAGGTCCTGCACACCTCCTGCTCTCTTAAAGGTAATTTACCAATAAAGACTGTATGTGTAAAAGGGGCGTTTTTTTTTTTTTGAAGAAAAGGTGCAACAATTGCCCTAACTTTATTGTTCAAAAACAAGTCCTATTTTAGCCATCCTCAAAGCCTTTAATCAGACATGTCAGTTACAAACCGTACTTCAAAGTAAGGTTACTTACTATCAAAGTTTAAGTGAGTCATGCACCTTTGCTTCAAAGCAAGATGGACCTTTGATTTTTGGATGCATCTCCTCTTCAGATGGTTGAGCACACTTTCTTTAACTTTTATGTGAAGATAAGATTTTATGCAATGAGTTTAACGAATATGACAATTATATTTTGAGTATAAATTTAATCAAAGTGGAGCTATGAATTGTAGACAAATTTTAAAGGGTATTTTAACTAAGTTACTTTTTCTTTTTTTACTTTTTCTTTTTTTAAGCACTGTTTCTTACTATTTCTCCTGTGAATTTTTTTTATGAATACAGCTTGTATATGCCAGTGCCCCAGTATGGCATCCTGTGCCAAGGAAGAAGTTCGGCCCGGGGAAAGGGCATTACCTTCAGCGGCCACACTACATGATCCGTCCCCCTTGCAGACCCAGTCATTCCTTTAAACCGCACAGCTGGTTCCAGCAGGGGTACCGCAGCAAGCACGGCTACTGGGGCAGCACTTAAAACCTAGTACACCGGCTTCAGTAACCACTGTTACTACAGCATGAAAGTTTGTTGGTGTCAATGTGAGGGTTGTTCCATTGGGAATTGTTTTTTGAAGTTACCACTAAGATGACTGACCAAATTTTTTTAAATGTATTTTTGTAGTTCTGCTGTCACTGTTTTTTGAATTTGTGACTGGTCAATTTTTTTTTAAAGAATAATAACAATAACTGTCTGCACTTTAGAGTATTTGTAATAGAACCTGTATAAGATAAACTTCGTACAGATTGGATTAGTAATATTTCAAGTATTTAAATGTTTATGGTAATGAAAATGTGCTGTATTTATGTTATATGGGATCATTTGATAACACTTTACATCATGTTTTTGTCATAGTTTCAGTGACCAAATATTTTATTTATTCACAGTAAAGTATTTTGTATTGCATAGACCCCTTAAATTATGGATATTAAAATTTTTCACGAATATAAAATCTTGGATTTTTTAAGGTTATTTTTGTGTTTGTAGTTTTATTAGAAAAACACTAGGTGGCAGTAGGACATAATATTTCACTCCTTTTCTTTGTAACTGCGCACTTTAAATTAGGGCACAGCGCAATGCAATACTTTGACTTGTTTACTCAATGGTATCGAACTGCAGTGCTCTTTTTATAGTACAGTCTTGTTTATCTCATTCTCAAGCAGTTATTTTATGGTATATGGAAGTTTTACATGGACACACATGTAGTGCAGATGTGTTTTTTTATGAGTCAGTTCAACAAGTTCATTGTGCTTGCCACACCTTCCTCTCAGCAGAGCAAACTGCTCACAAACTCTGACCAAGTCTAGAGGAAATGACTACAATTCATGGCTATCAGCCCCACCATAATAGACTCGAGAGGAATTGCTTAACAAATTCACTTCGCTTTTTCACACACCCTTGTCTGTTATATTACTATAATGTGCATCCAATATGCGCCTTGTGCTTGGAAAACAGGTTGCTATTAATGCACTGTTCAACAGTAGTTGTGTTTCATTAGTTTTTTTTTTCTAGTGCACAGACCCACGTTCTGGACTTAGAATGAATTAAATAGTATTTGTGTTGGTTACAGTTGCACAAATCTAGGCAACTGCATGGTTGATTAATAACAATTATGTGTGATCATACAATTCTATATAATAGACGGAATTTTATATAAATTATAAATATAAACGTCAATTAATTTATTCAACTGATGTAATTGACTTAAATGGACAGCATGCAGTTTTATATGATTAAGCTTGCAAAAACAGATGCACATATTACAAATAAAATCTCCACCTTCAAGTAAATTAAACGCATACACAATTTTCTTAGTGCTCCCGATTCGGCGATGATTCACACATGAATCATTCTTTTGAATCGGCTCGTTTCTATGAACTAGTCAAACAATGCAGCAGAACGCTCGGAAATGAATCACGAATCAGTTCGAATGAACCGAACAGCTCTCAGGCACTGAATCTTTTGGAGCGCTTTTTCCAGTGAGTAAAACATCGGATACTTCGAACACAAACAACAAAAACAGCGATTTCATTACATTAAATCGAAACCAAACATGCAAATGCAATGCATCCTATCGTTTGCTATCGACGAAGATCTGTTTTAAGCTCAACATCTGCATTTGCTGCTTGCAAACGACTCTTGTTCTGCACTTCCTATCAATAGACAATCAAAACAAGCGCTCAAAGTACCGTTCTCCAGTACTGACGAAGGCCTTGTAACGCCCCTGCCTGTACTATACAAATAAAACATGAGAAATAATATCGGAACTGACGTCAATTCACGAGGACGAATGATGTGGCAAAAAGCAAAGGGCGATTGGTAAAGAACTAGTACCGTCAAGCCTTATCGTTCAAACGTATTTTATTAACTTTTCCCATATCCAAGTATACGCATAACACATTCGCGATATATTTATGTGTATTTTGCATCTGAGTAGTAAAATGTTGTTGTCAAACATACTAAAATCCCTCTTCCACAAAGTACACGTATCCCTCCGCCTCCATTGAGATCTACGTCTCTTTCCGGTGCGTTTCTCCACCGAACGGGTTCCGCCGCCATTGCAGGTTTCTAGAGTTCCTCTCAGCGGCGGTTGATACTGGAGTTGAATCGCCTCATTTACATTCAGCGGGCGACTAGAGTAACCTAACACATTCCCGGTTCATCTGCCCCCCCAAAACACAAGACCACCTCCATTCATTCCGGGCTCCGGAGTAGTTTAGATTAGGCAGAAATAATAGCAGGAATTAGAGAGGAAAGCGAAGAGGAACCAGCATCACCATGGCTCAAATCCTGCCCATCAGATTCCAGGAGCACCTGCAGGTAAGGACATTTAAATATCTTCAAATGGGGGGCTCGTTTCTTTTATTATGAGTTTATAGTGAAAACGTCAGTGTGTTTTTAAATAAGTAATTGTAGTAACCCATTCCCCGGTGAATATGACCTTCCATCAGCAGTTAGTAATAGCAGGGGAGTTAGCTTAGCTACTGTCGGTGTTAACCAACTGAATAATACATAACGTTACTCTAGTTGAGTCACAAATGAAGCCCAGTGAGTTTCCTTCCCAGACAGCATTTTTTAGCTTAATTCTTCAATTATTTAGAGGGTTGGTTAAGTTACGTAAATATGTATAGATGTAAATGACTAGCTGTGTCCTTATATACAAAGAAAACACTTACAGAGATAAACTTACAGATTTTATAAATGATAAATGACGCCTGTTTAATACAGAAATTGTATTCCCTATTCCCCGTCCCATTATATTAAAACAGATTTGTGATTGAGCTGTCCAGATTACAAGCTAAGAGTAGCAGGTGTAAAATGCCCCACCTATAGACATGTGTATGTCCCATGATGCCTCTGCATTTTTTTTATTATGATTATTTGCACTCGACTCAGACATTGCTTGCAATTTTTTTTTGTCTATATCAGTTGAGGCTTTCATTCATCTTAAAGGCCTTTAGGACTTGGTGTAACTCATTTTATTTATTTAGATGTTTGAGTGTAATTTTGTATTTTATTTTTTAGTGTATTGTTGCTTCTGTGTCCTTGAGACAGGTCATATTATGACAAACAGTCTTAGTGCTGGATCAATTGGCTATTGTTGAGCATCATATTTACACAGTGCCATGCCTGTAATGGTCTGTGTTTGTCATTTGTAATAGTTTTGCGTAGTAAGTGATCACTTGTCCACATCACAGCTAATATGGTCAACCCCCCCTGATTTAAACACAATTAGATGTCAATACAGTGTTGCAAACTTTGCTATTTTATTCACTCATTATCAAATGGTACCACACAGGACTTTTTTTTTTTTTTTTGCAAATTATATTAAGTAAGCCAATCAGTGTTGGCGGTATTTTTACATAAAACTATTAAATAGTTTCTTTTGATATATAGCTGAAAAACAAAATCAACCTAAAACTTAATATCTGAAAACAAAAATCTATTTTAAATTACGTAACATACATAAAATAAAATATAGCCAAATAGAAATATTAAAAACAACACCACATTAAAAACTGCTAAACATTTTAACTAAAAAATCTAATTCAAAATATTAATAAATACTATAATAGTCTGTAAATGTTCTAAATACTAAAATAACATTGCAACCAAATTAGATTAGAGGTTTCTTTCGAAGTTGAGAAAGTGTGCAGACTGTCTATGGATGTACATCTTGGTGTATGTCTTTTTGAGCTAAACGTTCAGGGTTACCATATATTATTGTGATTTATTATATTACTGTTGAAATGAAATATGTGTGTGTTAAATGTACTACTAGTTTGTCAGATTTTGGGATACTGATCCTAGAAAAGTGCAGAATAGCATAATGGACCAAAAAGAGCCTAAAGCCCTCTGGTGGTATTTTTACTTAATGAAATGCAAATGTAGCACAGCACTTTTCCAGTGAAGTGCCAACTAAAGGTCAGAGTACAATAGGAGTCAGTGGTATAATACTGTAAGTGGCACAAGGAAGACAGTATCATTAAGACAAAACTTGCTCATGTTGTTTGATTGAGATTGTAGTGCTGCTTTATTTTGGTTTGCTGAATCCTCTATGGTAAAATAAATGGTATAACGGTATGTTCATAAAACTGGTGTCTAACCACCACAACTAACACCTGTTTCCATATACATCATTTATAGTTTACTGCATTATACCTTACTTGATTATTTAGGTATTCAGGTACAGAAGGCCTATATTTATGATGTTCTCAGAGTTATCAGTTTGCAGTTGCCGTAAATAAGCAATGCAAGCTGTAAAAACCAAGTAATGGCTGTTTTAATCTAATACAATCTATCATGATTGGATGCTCGTTACACATTAGTTATGCATATTAGTGCTGCAAGTTAGTTGTTTCTAATAACCTGTAGTGCATTGAACTATTCAATGCAAATCACTTAAATTACTCTTTGGTTTTAAGAGAAACATAAGCATGATACAGGGGCAAGTCAGGTGATCTGCAGATGGCTTTCGTGTGTTTTATGTGGTGCTGTTTAATACGTTACCTTGAAGCCCTGCAAATGCATTTAATCTTTGAACTCTAGCCTGCTGATCACACATGACTCTCGTGTGATCTCGTGTGAATCGAGATGCATTATCCATTTTGAACTCCTCAGCAATGAATGAACTCTGATTCCAAGAGGATTCTGTTAGTGTTCATTTCTCCTTTTCCCTTTCCCGCTCGGCTGTCCGTGGTGAACCTGCTAGGTTGGTCACATGTCACCTATGATCATATGGTCACAGCTTTTAACGTGTTGATTTAGCTTTCTACACAATAGCTCCCAGCTTCCTGTTATGGAGGACAGTGGCAGTGAGGTGCAAGCCTCAGCATATTGTGTATCCTTCCCCAAGCCTTCTGCAATCGGGGTTTTGTGCTGAGCAAGGTGCCATTTTTCCCTGGACGGAGAAGGAAAAGGGTTAAACGAGCACAGGAGGTTGGAGAGAGAATGTGCTGACAGCTTTAAAAAGTAATGAATTGAAACGATGGGTTGATTCTGAATTGATCTGCTCAGATTCGAGAAGCACTTGATGTTTCAAGCCTTAGGCTAAAAAGTTTCTCGCACTCGTCCAGATTTGTGAAAGCAAACCTCGGCCATAGAAATGTGTTAAATGCATGAACACTTAGTGTAGTGTAGGTCAGCATAACAGAACAAGCCACTCGAGTTAACCCCCGTATAAAGTCAAGTGTCTGTGGCAGTTCTTAAGGGTTAATGTGGAATGCCACACTGGTGATAGTCAGTGAAAGTGCCATCAGGGGGCAAGTTTATTATGCTCTGATGACAGCATGTTATGTGAGTGTCAGTGTCACATGATCCTTTAGAAATCATTCTGATATGCTGATTTGCTGCTTTCTGTAATGAAAATAGTTGTGCTATTTAATATCGCTGTGATACATTTGTTTTCCTGGATTTTTTTCAATGAATACAAATTCTAAAAATAAGCAATTATTTTGAACTAAAAACGTTTGTACTGTCACGTTTGATCAATTTAGTGCATCTGCTGAATGAAAGTAATAATTCAATGCACTAATTGTAAAAAATAAATAATAGTGTATAAATGAATGAATTGCATGCATCTGAATCTTTTGTTTGAATAAATCTCAATGTGTACATGTAAGCACTGTTAGGAGGCTTCATGATTCAGCTAACGGCTGTCTTTCCTCTCTTCATCTGTTGTTTATGTCATTATCTCTGGTATCTGGCTTGTAGTTTGCAAACTCACTGGTGAAGTTCACTGCAGTGATCTTTATCCAACCACTGTAAAATAAACAGTCAAGGGAACAAATGGGAAGTCAAGTATACCAGCAGACAAGGGAGAGATTGTCAACGCTTGATAATTATTATTTTTTTTGGCTGCAGTGTCTGTTTGTGTGAATTGAACAAGATCCAAGATTGATATTTTAAAGAATAATATTATTGACATGTAGTGTTTATCCGGTCTTACATAAGTCTGACATATATGTTAATGTACTAATTGTCTAGTTAGTATGTTCATCTTGCCTGAATTATTTCTGGTACAAAAGAACAGCTTTCCTTGTGCCAGCTAGCAATTATTGATTCAAATTCTTTACCAGGATAAACTCAGTATCATGAGTTTCCTCCTTTGCACTGACCAGAGATGTCCACAAAAATCCAGGAAGGAACTGGCTATATTCGAGTAGCTGTTTCTCGAGCCACACACCATGTTTTTGTAGGCTGGAGAGTAGGCTTCTAGTGGAAACTGGGTTAGTTTCTGGGTATGTCTGAGATTCCACTGAAGCAAGCAGCAGTTACATGCTGTGGATGAATCACGCGTGGCCTAAGGCTGATGCTACGACAGAGAGAACTCTTTCCCTTACGTTTGCTTCAGTGTCTCTCTTTACGTTGTGAGTGCTTACAAGGGCAGAGTTTCCCTTCAGCCAATCGGAACAGCCTGTTCAGTTGTGATGTCGTCATGTGTGATGTCATCTATGAGATGCAGTAATAAATGCATGAACATGCTACTGTTCTCTTAATGGCAATGTTTTATTTTTATTATTATCATTTTTTCTTATTTAAATTGTTTTGTTTTCTGATTTCTCATTTTATATTTCTGTGAATGATCTTGTCTGGTTAACTCCTATCTCCTTTTTAAATATATGTATTTGTGTATATACCTAGTTTTAACTAATTTTACTGGGTTCCTGCCATGAAAATAGCTTATTTAAATAACAAATTGTTATTCTGTTTCAAGCAAAATGCATAATCAGCCCTTTTTCATTTTTTTTTCATTATTATTACTATTATTTCACAATTGTCGGTTAGTAGCGATGATGTGGCTTTCTGTGCCGCATGACACAGGAATGTGGGTGTGGCTTTGGGTGTGCCTGTGTCCGCTCTTCATTGATAAAAGGTGCTGCTGATTCCGTTGAGCTCTTCCTAGAAAATGTGCTTCCTGTTTCTTCTTACTGTTCTTTGATTAAGCCTGAGCGCTGCAGCATGAGCCAGAGATACCTTTAGCCAGCAATGAAATGCTCTATCTGAGTGTTCACTGTCTAGTATTAGATCATATTTACTCTCTTAATTTAGTCATTTAGCAAATTAAAGTACAAAACTACAAGTCCTTGCCAACCATCTCAGTAATTATTCAGTGATGTTTATAATTTAACCTACAAACTCTATATTAGAAGTACAAATTCACAACCAATTGTAATTTGGGTTCATTTTCCCAAAAATGAAGACTTGTCGTCATTTACTCACCTTCATATCATCTCATATGACGTTCTTTCTTCTGTAGAATACAAAAGCAGAAGTTCTGACGTGGGTTCGGTTTTCTTCCATACAATATCATCATTGGATCATTGGCTGCCAAAGCTAAAAAAATCATCAAAAATGTAGTCTAAAAGATGTACTATATTCTTTACTTTTGTTTTTGTGTAACTTTGTATTAAGCAGAATATTATCACAATAAAAAAAAATAGTTTTTTTCAAGTCAGTTTTAAATAACTTTTGCTCTTTAAAGACAGTTATCAGGCCAATATGAAATGCAAAATCATTTGTAAAGTGGATTTTAGACTAAACAATTGGCCTAGGTTGCATTGCTTAGAACACATTGGCAGCATACAGCTTTGTTAATGCAGAGAGGACTTTCCTCCCGTCCAGCATCATTCAGGGCTATAAGTGATGTTACATAAGACCAAGAATTCTCATTCATGTTTGTCCAGCTGTCAGTTCTGATCTCTGTAATTTAGCATGTGTGGCAGCTGGTGCACCGTGCATTAGAATAAGTGATTGGCAATATGTCAGTGTCACGAACTCGACTGCCGCCTCTGTTTGAGCTTACTGGTATTCGAGATCTGTCTGGCTGCTGATAAAACCAAGGCTGGGTTTTGGCTACAAGCAACACCTTCAGCCTTTTTTGTCCAGCTGACTTAGTCTTAGAAGAGTCTATACAGAAGTAGCTGTCAGTTTAGTTAAAAATGCCTGAAGTCAAGATGTCTCCTACAATAAATCCTCCTCCTCTGCTCCTCTCTGAACCCATTTCAAATGTAAGTCTCTTTTCAGAGTTGATGTCGCTGCATTTTCTCGTCTTCATGTGGTGCTTAGTCATATGTGCTTAACGTGAACCATAGAATTAGAGTACTGTACAAGAAAAAAATCTGCATTTATTAGCATGCAGATCAGTGTTTTCCTGTGTGGAAGTGAAGATCTTATTCTCAGTCTCGGTCAGTCTCGGTGACTCAGACTTCTAATTCAGCTGGTGTGGTGCTGCTGAGTTGGCTTTCCACTGACTTTTATTTTTTGTCTGTAATTGACTTATACCTGAGTCTCGTCATGGTTAGTTAATACTTAAGAAGAACGTCTTTTGAGAATGTCTTTTTAATGGACTGAAACCAGCTTTGAAACATGCTTCATTAGCAGAGTTCGGTGTTGATGTTGTTGAAAGTAAATGGGCATAACCTCCTGATGAGGAAATATTTGTGGTTAGCAATGTGACTTAGGGCTGCACGATTAATCGAACGCAATTAATCGAGATTGTCATGCACATTTAGTCAGTAAAGCTGGTTCTGTGATTAGCAGTAAATCTCCATCACCTACTTTCAGGTGGAGCAGCATTTACTACATAGAGCCGTAGTTCACTAACAAGCCATGCAAAATCGCAGATGATATAATCGTAGGATTATGAAATCGACAAAATAGTTTGCTATTATGGTCAGCTATTTGCACATCTTCTCAGTGAACTACGGCCCTGTGTAGTAAATGCTGCTCCATTTAATAGCGCGTGAAAATACCACATTTAACAACGTTTTTACTCAACTTAGAACATAACATCAGTCTAGTGTAAAATACTTTATTTTGATAAATTATAGTAAGAACTCTGATAAACTATGTACTGGTGTTACGTTGAATCAATAAAAGCAGTTAAATCTTCTGTGTCTTCAGCTGTAGTTGAATCCTGGATTTCTTCTTCAGGGCATATTTGAATTTGAGAGCGAGAGCGCCCTCTGGTCCTTGGATGGATATTTACTGCTGATCACAGAACTGTGCTTCACTGAAAGATATGCATGACTATCACTGATTCTGCCTATTTATTGCATTTGCGATTTCATTTCGATTAATTGTGCAGTCCTAATGTGACAGATATTTAGCACCTGACTATTTATCAAATTAAACCCATCAGCATAAGCATTAAAAGGCAACCATTAAAGATTGATGGCTTAATAATTAACTCTGTCCATTTATTATTATTTAGCATTAGCTTTTTTTATTATTATAATTACTAAATACCTTTTCAAGTGTATCAGATCTGCAAGTTATGCCAGTGTGTTAGATGTTATTGTCTGTTGTCTAAATGTTTTTGCGCCAGGAAAGTCTGACCTGCTGTGTTTGTCTGACGTAATTAAGGGAAACTGAGGATGTTCAAGTGCACTATTAAATAAATGATGGAAGTGTTTTTGTCTCTCCTCTGATCTTTTAGGATGCATAGCCTCTGTGTGCTTGTAAAAAAGATTAGCTTGTTAGTGACTGTTGCAATTTGTACTTTGAATAACTGAAGGGACTTCTGGGGATGTCCTTTACTTTTTTCTTTGTAGATTAGGCTATAGAGCACTTACTAGTTTTTACATGCAAAAACTTACATTTAAGATCATTTTCAACATTTAGCTTTGGTAACCAGTTAACTGTTAATTACTAAAGCATTTGTACAGTATTTTTCATTTTTGTGCATATTTTGTAATTTAGCTCTGTTGAGCTAGTTCATCAATATTCAGTGTACATTACTGAATGTTACTTCCGAAAAAACTTTTACCATTGAATTGTGTTCATAATAAAACAATTTCATTTTAAACAACCTTTTTAAAGAATAATTTAAAAATATATATTTTTGGATTGTACAAAGTCAGTTACAAAAAAAAAAAAACATTACACTAAACACTAAAATCAAGCAACGAGGTATTCAAGTCGATCAGTTATATATTCATAGTGTAGTGTCATTTAAGCACATTGCAGCATCTATACTAGTCCCCGCTCAGCTAAGTAACACATATTCAAAAATCATATAAAACAAACCAATAAAACATTGCATTCATGGGGATGGACACAGAAACTAGCCTCATTATGAAGCCTCTTATTAAATGAATGTCAACTTATCTGTAGTCTCTTAAAGCTGGAATACACTACAGGATTTTTGGCCTGTTTTTCCACTGATTTCCACTGATGCTAGTTGGCAAAGGTCAGAGCCAGTCTGCAGATTGGATTCAACTGATTCCATAGAAAATCCATTAACTTAACTTTGTGACAACCATCAGTTAATATTTAAAGTATATTTAAAGAGAGTTTAAAGAGGGCACACTGAGCTTAATTAAAGCAGCAACAATTTTTTATTTCATGTAATATTTATTAAAATGACAACAAGATTTAGCTTAATAAATTATCTTGGTAATTTATTAAGTTCATATTTTATTATGACCAGCTATTATTAACAATATCTATTTAATTATACTCTTTCTTATTGATGTCACACTGAAGCTATGTGATTTTCATAGTAGTGTACCCTTTAAGCTCACCTTACAATAATATGAAATCTTTAAAAATACCATCAATGTAAAACCCCAGACCATCAATACACTGTAAATGTATAATATTGTGGATGTATAAATACATGCCAGTAATTCCTGTGAAGATATATAAGCACAGCACACAATCTTATACAGCTAGTCAGCTAACTATTTGTTCTGTAGCATCTTGTTGCTACAACTATCTTTTGGATCTAACTGTAATTATTTCCCACATCAAAGTTCCAGGTTATAATATGTAAAGTTTAAACATCAATCGCTTAATTTTACAGAAAGTAGTGAAACTTACCCAAAATAAATTATTAAACATCTAAAATTAATGCACATATAAAGGGCTAATATTTCGGTGTAAGCTTTCAGACAGCTTTCAAAATGGCCGCCAGACAGTGTGAACATACAGAGACCCATAGTGTGCAGTATTCTGATTGTCACTACATAGCTCCTGTAATTTCAAGTTAAACACATAAATTGGCTAAGACATCAAGTATGATAATGCATAATTTTTTATTTTTATAACCTGAGCTTAAATATCAAATTGTGTTTAATGGGTATGTGAGCTTAATAGGTACGTTTACCTATCCTTTTTTATAATTTTTAAATCACTATTAACCAAAAATTTCCAAATAGTTGGATACATATTCAAGATTTCCAATTGAATGTGGTTCTAGAACAAAGTTCTCAGTAGGAGTCTTGTTTAAAAATGTATCTGTTCTTGTATCTGTTCATTGTTTGTCCCTGTGATAAATTCCTCAAGGCCTATTCAGACAGCAAAGCCATGTATTTGGCTCAGTGGGGTGGGAAAGAGGTTTTGCTGGTTCTTTGACTTCCATTTATTTAATTATTTTATAGAAAAATTTCTGTTATTGAAATGCTACTCTCATGATAAGAGATACTGCTACTGCTTGATTTTTTTGATGATAAAAGCACATTGGAAATTAGTTCCTTGCTGTTACTGTTTGCTCTGGTTGTGCCTCTTGTAAATTATGCCTCTGATCTATTTTAATCTATAGTGTGGGATACATAGTCATTGATTTTTCTTAAAAAAATATAAATTCTTCTTAGATAGGTTCACAGGGTCAAAGAGAAACCTGAAATCATTTAGGAAGCATTCCCCCTTTGTGAAGTTTTAAGATTTGTGAAGATTTAGGCCTAATTGTCTTTGGTATATAATATATTAATTAAAATTAAAGCAAATAAAACTTCTCTTTTTCCTAGCTCCAAAATTTGGGGATCAACCCAGCCAACATCGGGTTCAGCACCCTGACAATGGAGTCTGATAAGTTCATCTGTATCCGGGAGAAGGTCGGAGAACAGGCACAGGTGGTGATCATTGACATGGCGGACCCAAACACCCCCATCCGCAGGCCCATCTCTGCAGATAGCGCCATCATGAACCCTGCGAGCAAAGTCATTGCACTTAAAGGTAGGAGATACCAATTATTAGTCCCAGAGATAATGATATTAACCTAATTGTAATGACTACTGCATTTTTAGCTCAACTGAATCATAGGACTGATCCAGTCCATTGTTGTTTTAACTAGAAAATAAGTGTGTTGTTTTCTTAGCTTCATTCATTCACCCAGAGTTCCTTTTTAGTTTAAATTATACTAGACTAATTTCTGTAGCAACTGTTTTTGGCATTTTCCTCATTATAGGCTACATCTTAGCTTACAGTAACATGATATGTTGTGTATTTTCTGTCATGCAGCCATAATTGCTTTGTCTTTTTGTTTTGTTTCCTTTTTTGTTGCTGCTTTCTCATGTGTATGCAGACGGTGAGTTAACATTTTGGTACAATGATTTGTGAAAGTTATAATCCTGTTTCTAAATTGAACATTATGTAAAGTTGTTTGGCCTCATTGCTTAACCTTGTGTAGGTGTTTCTACAGCCTCCACTTCTAGCCAATACATGTAATAAATAATACTTAAAGCTACACATACACATTTTTACTGACCATTTGGGAAAAAAAATTTGTATATTTTTATGAAATCTAATCTAAATATTTTCTGAATTCAATTGTTTTGAATGTGTTATGAGAAAAACGGCAGTTTCAAAATCAACAATATTGCTGTTGTAAATATAGGAGCGGTGTGCCTCAAGGTTCGGACTTAGGCCCCTTGCAAATTCAAGTCCTGATAGGCAATGTAAAGCAAACATGTCCTGGCATCTTTCTGATATTGTTTACATAAAGACTGTTTAGGCAACAATGTACCACATAATTAACCCACTTTGGCTAAACAGGATTTAACTTTCACAAAATTCGTAGCTTGAATGTTCACATTGTTGATTTCTGTAGACATAACTTTCTCTTTCTGGGGTTTGAAATATTGTTGGGCATACATTTGCTTTTCTCTTTGTTTAATTTTAATTATTATAATGCTTGTCATATTAAGTCTTTTTCTCCACCCTCACTATGCAATCTTAACATCAAGCGTCTCCATATAAATTTCAATTCCATGTAAATGAACATGGGTAAAGGTAGCCTTATAAATTTATGGTTCTTGTGGTGGTTCATAGTCCATTGTTTCAATCACTATGCAGCTTGTGTTTAGGTAGCAATTATTTGACCAACAGTTTATCAGTGTCTTAGTTGATGTTTGAATAAATATCAGTAGCTTTTACACTAAGCTCAGTGCCTGTGTAGAGTTGAAAGATTTGTCATGCTATACAACTGGCTATTTTATAGTAATTCATCCAATTCTTAGCATGTTATTAATCGTAATTGCCATGTTAAACAATGTTTATGGGTGACATGGAAAATAAATTAAATTGCTTGAAATTCTTTTATTTGTAGTTTCAAACCAGTTTGCTTTGCCTTTTCAGTAGAGGAAAAAAGAGCAGTGAATGATCCAGAACGGTCACTGTTGCAGTTTAAAATTAGATTAGCTTTTAATCGATTGCCTGTTTGTGGCTAGAGGCCATTTTATTAGCTTATTTTGAGTTCATCACAATATCCTGTATGAATCAACCAGCAAATTTCCTGAGCAATATTTTAACCTGAAGTAATCTTGACTTGTTCAGTCCTCCTTCTGGCCTTTTTCACTGTTTATAAATTAATATAAACCAATTAAGGTCTTAAGATGAGCTTGGTTGGAATGGCACACTATATTACGTTAGATTCATGAAATCAGGATTTTACCTTCTATAACTCCTTTTAGCTGCTATAAATCCTTGACATTTATTCATCGTAACGCTAAGATGTTGTTGTCGTCTTCTGTTAAGTATGTTTAGGACTATAGTGCTGCTTCTTGCTCTCTTATTATGTTGAGACCATGATGAATGTGGATTCAAATCCCTTCTATTCCTTTTTCATTTCCCAATGCTCTTGCTCCCACATTTGTCATGTGATTTAAGTGTAAAGTTGTGTTAAGGAAATCTATCCACACAGGGCTGAAATCATTGTAAATAGTAATTTATGCTTCTTTCAGTGCACATAGACTAAATTCTGACCTCTGCAGTAATAAGCTTTATGTCATCCTGCAATCTTTGACTAGTTCTTCATAGAATTTAAAGTCGGCATGAAATGAAAAATCACCTAATCTATTTTCCAAATGCATGTTATTGATCTTGGTTTGAATGATTTGTGCATGTAAGTTTATTTTTATTTTTGATCAAAATCAATCTTTCTGTTAAAACTACAGGCTTACCTCTGACAAATGCAGCACTTTTCTAATTATAGGCGACTTAACCCATCTTTTTAATCTGGCATTCAGATCTTCCTGCATTTTTAAGTGTAACAGCCACATCTCAAAATCCAATCAACAACTGGCAGATAGAACTTGTCCCTGCCCTACATATTATTTTGATAATCGTGTCTCTCAGATGTATATCAAAATATAGAAGAAACAATGTCACCACTACTGTTTCATTGTGACTTTAAATGGATAGTTCATCCAAAAATTAAAATTCTGTCATTAATTACTCACCCCCATGTCGTTGCAAACCCATAAGACCTTTGTTCATCTTCAGAACACAAATTAAAGGGTTAGTTCACCACAAAATGAAAATTCTGTTATTAATTACTCACCCTCATGTCGTTCCAAACCTGTGAGACTTTCATTCATCTTTGAAACTCAAATTAAGATATTTTTGATGAAATGTGAGAGCTCTCGGACCCTCCAAAGACAGCAATACAACTGAAATGTTCCCTGGTCCAGAAATGTAGTAAGGACATTGGTGTCCTTGCTACATTTGTGTCTTGAACGTACTAGTTCCTTTGCTGTCTACGAAGGATCAGAGAGGTCTTGAATTCAATAAAAAATATCTTAATTTGGGTTCTGAAGATAAACGAAGGTTATACAGGTTTGGAACAAAAGCCGAATAGGGGGAAAGGTTAGGACAATTCCAAGGATGGTGAGGGAGGGGGGCCTCCTAAAGCCTGGTTTAAACTAGCAGTGTCTGCATGAGCGCAAAGCTGCATACAGCGAAAATTATGTCATCGTGAGTGGACAGACGTGCATGCTGAGTCCACGAGGCCCCTTTTCAACAGGGCGATGTGCATTAGAGCTGTCACTTTTAGTTTGAAAATCAATAGCAGAAAAAAAAAAAGAATTCTGAAAGTGCAGTATGCCTTGCAAAAGCTAGACAGAAAATACCAGCAATTTTACGCGCCTATAAGACCCAGACCTCGAAAGCGACCTCTTATGCTGTGTTCACACCAAACACGAATAGAGCGTCTGGCGTGAATGATTTCAATGTTAAGTCAATGTAAAGACACGTTTACGTGCATCTGGAAGTCTCGTGGTGCGGTAGACGCGAATTCGCCTCATTCACGCATCTAGTTACAGGAGATTCTGAGTTATGAAAAGGACCATTGCAAGCTGACAGCGACCGGCTTTTGTGGTGGAAAATTGGCAGTAATACCCCTACCTTGTGCAGCTGTACCTAAGTGTCCCAGAGACATCAGTGCGGTCGGAGCGCGTCTTCTCAACAGCTGGACATATAGTGAATAAAAAACGCTCTGCTCTGGACCCCGAAAATGTTGATCGACTTGTTTTCCTGTCCAATAAATTTGTAATGGCTCTAGCCTTTTTTGCGCATTTCATTATGCCTGCCTAGTGCCGCCTAGCCTAAGTGTCGGTTACGTCCAATAAAAAACACACATGGCCTGTTCTCAAGTCCATTTAAAGTTAAAAAATTTTTGAACAGTTGTTTAAAATGGATTGAATCATTATTTAAAATAATCTTGGAGATTTTTGAATTGCCTGAATCATAAATGCAGCCAGGTTGAAGTATGCAGTGATGTTTTTCTTTTGTTATGGCAGGCGTCCCCTCTGCATATATATTTTTTCGAGAATGGTGCACTCCCGTTACTGTTTGTTATTCTGCACAAAACTTCATGCCAATAAATAAGAAATATTGCTAACTTGTGCGTTTCCAGTGCTCTCTTTACGTTCGTCCATTATTTTATGTTGAAAAAGGAAATGGTTTTTTTTTTAGACATGGAAAATCGATTTTACAATCGATTCAATGAACACTTACGTGTTAAAAATCGAAAATGATTTTTTCGTAAAAGGGACAGCCCTAGTGTGCATGGCACTTTGTAACTTTCCGTGTTGCTTTGCTTCCGAAGTTATGTGTCTTCAGGGCTACTGGCCAAACAGCCACGTCATTTCCAACATCTTTATGAATCGCACGAAGCCTGATGTGAAGTTCAAACGCCATCTGCTGCTTTTTGAAAGACAATAATAGTTTTATTTTCAAGGCTTTTTTTCAAAAAAGCGTTTTGTTTTTTTATAGTATTTTAAATTGAATTTGTTAAGATAGGATTTGACACTATTTGCTTAATGTTGTTCTGTATTTTGTATGATAAAAGCAAAAGTTGAGGGTTTTTTTTGTTGGTGGTGTTGTACCATCATCAGTTTTCACAAATATACATGGTCACTACTCTAAACTGATGGTGACAGACAGTGATAAACCTCATTTTGTGTTTACTACACATAAAGATTTGCATTGATTGACGAACACAATCATCTGATTACATTTGCATTAAGCATGCAGTTTGCACTTTTCTATAAATTACATTTACAAAGCATGTACCAGAAATTAGCTTTTTTTTTTTCGTGAAAGTAGTCCCTGATTAATTAAATTAATGAAATTATTAGAGAAAACATATTTTATTGTCGTTCAATTTAGTTTTATTAGTTTCATACACATTATTTCCATAAACAGTTTATTGAAATTATTTTTATACAAAAAATCTCAAGCTTAAAGGGATACTCCCCCCAAATGAAAAGTTTGTCATTAATCACGTTACCCCCATGTCTTCAGAACACAATTTAATATATTTTGGATGAAAACTAGGAGGGCTTGAGTGTCCCCATATACTGCCAAGTAAGTTACATTGTCAGTGTATAGTAAATGTATGAAAGACATCGTCAGAATAGTCCTCTGCCATCAGTGCAAACTATAACTTTTGGTTGAACTTGATCAGCCTCCACATCCTGTTCAAATGGCCTCCTCAAAAGCTGGTTACTATAACCATGTTGGGAAAGTAAAAACGTGTGCTTTTCATGTTAACTTTAGAAACCTTTGTGTTATTCTGCAATCCCTGTCTTAATTGTAGTGATACGCAAAGTTTAGATTATCTGGGGCCTGAAGTAAGTAATTGGATTTGTGTTTTTATAAATTATTGGTTGGATGTTATTCAGGTGAGTTGCTGCCAAGTTGTCCTTTCCCATAACGCACATTATTAGCAAATCACAGTGTACTGTAAGCCTTGTGCTAAGATGAAATCAGTGTCTGATGTTTAATTTCAGTTTCACAAATTCCTTCTACACTCGCTTTTTGATTGCTTTGCTTCATTTATCTTAACTGCTGAATGAGCTGTCATGGTGGGCTTGCCTGATGCATTTCCAGCCATGACTGACAATATTTCTACCCTGTCTTTGTAATCTAATTTAATTGTTATATATATATATATATATATATATATATATATATATATATATATATATATATATATATATATATATATATATATATATATATATATATATATATATATATATATATATATATATATATATATATAAATAAATAAAAAAAATTTTCATGGTGTTTCCTTTTTATTCCTCCCAGCTGCCAAAACCCTTCAGATCTTTAACATCGAGATGAAGAGTAAGATGAAAGCCCACACCATGACTGATGATGTCACTTTCTGGAAGTGGATCTCTCTTAACACCATTGCCCTGGTGACCGATAACGCCGTCTATCACTGGAGCATGGAGGGAGACTCTCAGCCGGTCAAAGTGTTCGACAGACATTCCAGTCTGGCAGGCTGTCAAATCATCAACTACCGCACTGATGCCAAGCAGAAGTGGCTGCTGCTTATTGGCATTTCTGCTCAGGTGTCATGATCATTTTAAATAATCATTCTGGAGTTCTGGTCTACAATTACACAAACTATTGCTCTTGTTCTGCACATAGACATGCTTACGTCATTTATTGCTTTTATCATTTCGTGTTCATTTACATTTTAATTATTTGTTTCATTTTTTTTTCTGTAACTTCCTTTATTACTGATTCTATATTCAGTTTTATTATTAGTAGTATTTGTATTCTATTTCCTTAATTCTTTTCTTTTAGTCAAATGTTGGATACTGAATCAAGGGTGTTCTCTCAAGTATTCCATTTCTTGTTACAGCAAAACCGAGTTGTTGGTGCCATGCAGCTATACTCAGTTGAAAGGAAGGTGTCACAGCCCATCGAGGGTCATGCCGCTGGCTTTGGACAGTTCAAAATGGAGGGAAATGCAGAAGAATCCACTCTCTTCTGTTTTGCTGTGCGAGGTCAGGCAGGAGGAAAGGTGCGTTTTCACATGTATTTATAACTAGAAACATTTTATTCAGCTAAGAGGCATACACTAAGTATTCATAACACAGTTGTCTAAGAAAGAGAGGAAGTGGTCTGGATGGGCTTTTTGGGTGTAAACTCCCGTTTTTGAGGAAGAGGTAATTTAGCTGGCTAGTTTTAGTTTCAGATGAACTGATTTGAGTTTTTTTCTAATTATTGATGTTCACATAATTTGTCACGTATAATTGCATTATTTTGTGTGCATTACTTCAAAACATGAAATAAACTAAAGACTTTATCATGCAGCTTCACATTATTGAAGTGGGGACACCACCAACTGGCAACCAGCCATTCCCAAAGAAAGCTGTGGATGTGTTCTTCCCTCCAGAAGCACAGAATGACTTCCCCGTTGCCATGCAGGTATGTGGTTTTTTGGATTTTTTTTCCTGTGAAAGAGGCATTGTTTCTTCCTTCCTCCTTTACTGGATGTCCTTTCTTTTTTTAAATAAATTATGCTCTTCTGAACCTAATGTTCATCAAAGAATATGTTATATATATATATATATATATATATATATATATATATAATTAAGCTTTGCTAATACCAAAAAAATGTTTTTGAGCACCAAATCAGCATATGAGAATAATTTTGGAAGTATCATGTGACCGAAATAATGGCTTCTGAGTATTCAATTTTGCTATCAGGAATAAATTGCATTATAAATTATATTCAATTAAATCAAATAAGATTTCATAATATTACTGTATTTTTTTTTATCAAATAAATGCAGCCATTTAAGCAAAAGACAAAACAAAAGCACAAAAATCTTGCCAACTCCATAGTTTTATACAATAATATAAATTCCACCAGATTTGAACTGACCATCTAGCAACATTTTTCTCATCACACAGATCAGCTCCAAACAGGACGTCGTATTTCTCATCACTAAATACGGTTACATTCATCTGTATGACCTGGAGACTGGCACCTGCATCTACATGAACAGAATCAGCGGAGAGACCATTTTTGTGACGGCACCCCACGAAGCTACATCTGGAATCATTGGCGTGAACCGGAAAGGACAGGTACATGCTGAACATTAAATTCAAAATAACCCAAGTGGTATAAACGACATGTGAAATTAAACTAAGAAATGATAAAAGTGCCATAATGTATACAATTTACAGGTAAATCAGCCTTCAAGTGGTTTACTTAGTAGTAAACCACTTTATAGTTGTCTCTGTATATTAAGCAGGGTTAGGAGAAAGTGTATTAACTCTTAAAAAAAAAAAATGACATGCTACTGCTGTAATGAGTGTCAGTTTTTCACATTTTTAGCATCTGTGTCACTTTGATCCTGCTGCACACAGCTCTATATGTGTGTGTTCGGTGGGATGTACATTCTGTTAGAGGTAATCTAAGGAGGACACAACACATTTCAGCTGATTACTCCAGAGGCAGAACATTTAATACCCTCGTCTTACTGAGACATGGAAACCACCCATCCTCCCTCTGCATGGTTCATCTTTTTCATTTCCTCTCAGAATAACTCAAAGCATTTCTCATCCGAATCTGCACTTGAACTTGGAGATCAAGACCACCATGGTCAGTAGAAACATCATGATGCAAAAATAATGTCCAAACATTATTACGGGATACATGCATCTCAGAACGGTTTAAATAAACAGGTGTTCAGTATCTCAGGTGAGCTGACCCTCCTGTCTGCTGGATCACTCTGTTCACAATTCTCCATTATGAGCTTGTTAATGGATCCCGCGAGCGCGTAAATAATTTTCCAGTCATGCCAGAGAAAGTCTTGAATTATTTAGTGCGTGACAGAAAGCCAATCCAAACTGTGTCACGCTGAACCTGAAGAGCACTGTTTCCTATGTCAATAATACAGAACCTCCAACTCGGTCAACCAACAGTACCATACAGAACATCACAAAGGTGAAAGGCATAGCGTTAATGCATTGATCGTTCATTTTGTAGAGCATTACGTAATTGGGTTATGATAAGTTTGTCTGTTATTTAAATGGTGGTAGTAAGATCTAAGATATTCTGGATGGATTGGTGTTAGAATACATTTCATATCTGAATATGATTTATTTAGGTTTAGGTAAAACAAAAGGAATGCAGATCTCTGTTCCTGTCTCTGTTTCCCCTGCTCGTACTGGCATTCTCCATCTTCCTGTCTTCTGCACCAGTCAGCACTGGTGGGTGATGAAAAGTCAGGTTCTAACCAGCTGCGTCTGCGCTCGTGAGCGGAGTGACCTTGAGAGGGAGCCTTCACTGAAAATAGCTGCAAGAGGGAGACGGACTGAGAGAGAAAAAAAGTGTCAGTTATCATGTGATCTTGCCGTGGGAGGCATTGACTGGCATCCTAAATCCTTTCACATTAACAGAAGCAGAGCCTGACTGCCAATCACAGTGCACGTAGGCAGAATGCATCATCAGCTTCTGTGACATCACACTTTGCCCTACCTTTTTATTTTTGATCAGGCATACTATACTGCTGTGACATGACTCTCAATACGTTAAATGTCTGGTCTATTTGGTCATATTGTTGTTAATAGTTCATCTGTTTAGAGTTATATACACAAAATAATAATACAATTAAATGTGTTTCTGCTTTTTAACAAATGTATTTACATAACAAGCAATTCATCACAGATAGATAAAACCGTTAAATTATCAACAATACTAATTGTATTGTTGTTGTCATGGTTAATAGCAATTTAAAAATATATATAGAAATTATTTCAGTACACTTTTTTTAAATGGTTGCATTGTTTTTATTATTTTGAGTTTTTGCCACACTGCCTAAAAATGCATTTTCATTTTAGAATGAATAATTATCTTTTGCAAACATTTATTAAATATCATATAGCATTATTTATTATTTGACATTATATAATCCTTTTTTTTTTTTTTTTAAGAAACTGGGGTGGGTATTATCTTGTCCGACTGATAACACATACTGGGATGTGCTCGGTGCAGATGTTTGTGTTGTTTGGGGTCCTCATCAGGAGTGACTCATTATTACTATCATCATCTCCTCAGGCCTTGGGCTTTTATTGACGTCAGTGCAGGGTTCTTCCCCCCTGGACCACTGCAGCTTCTGTCTGTCTATCACTCACACACACACACACTCACGCACACACATGCAAATGTTATCTCCCGTTCACTTGGCATCTCCTTTTCTTTCTCTCTTATTGCCACTTTGTGGAGGAAAGTGGATAGACACAATGATCTGCTCTATTTTTACTTCTGTGTCTCTGCCTTCCTCCATCTCTAGGCGATCTGACCCATATTGTTGGGGGTGGGACGGGCGGGTTTAAGCAGAGAGTGATGTTCATCCATGCAGAATAAAGCCTGTGACTTTGACCTGCTGATTACGATGTAGAACACACAGTAGCGTACAAACACTTACAACATGCATTTACAGCAGAGATCCAGAAATGTACATCGTGTTTCATCGCAAGAAGTTAAAATAGTCCCAGAATGGGTGGGGGGGACATTTTAATCTTGGTTGTTTATAATAAACTGGCCTCACTTGTCTAGTGTAATCCATGTTCACACAAGTTAAGTATGTGTTAAAGCATCCTAAATCTGTTTTATTGGTTTGTGGATGTCAGTTAGTCAATCTAGTAGCTAAAAAAAAAATCATTCCAGGCTTCAGTATGTACTGTACATCCAGAGAAATATTGCAGAACGTTGTGCTTTGATGGGCATTGGCGGCTTTAGCTTGTGTCTCTTGGCCAAACACCTACAGTGTTAATAACAGACTTGAAGCATCTCTCAAACAACCTCTTGGCTGGTCCGTAATTCCTCATTAGTACCGTTTTATTGGAAATAAAGATACAAGATGTTTGGTCAAAGCAGTGGTATCTTGGTTGAAAGGGGACACATTTTACGTCCCACTGCACTCCTGCATCTGATCATGTTACATACTAGAGAGTAGCATTAGTATGCACCTTAGCTTCAGTGTGAGCATGTTAGCTGATACGAGGTGTTATGTTTTCTCATTAAGGGTCCTTGATATTATATATCAGATCACTTGTGCTGTGTGTGATGGATGTTTCAGCTGCTTTTATGCAGGGTGACCAAGAAAACTACTCAGGGAATTTTTTATTTGCACCACCTTCCTGTGAAGATGCTAAATTACATTAAAACTCAGAAGAAAAAAATTGAGAAAAGACATTTAAACCATTGAGCAATCAATGAGAACATTTTACCATTATTAGTAGTAATATTAGTATCTATCAGGGATGTGCCCCAATATCGAATTTGTTGAGATTTAAAGTAAATGGTTGAATTGGTGTTTTTTTTTTTTTTTTTTTTTTTTTTTATGTGAGCCAAAATCATCACAATGATAAGAACCAAAGACTTAAATTACTTTAGTCTGTGTGCATTGAATTTATTTAATGCACTAGTTTCACAATTTGAGTTGAATTACTGAAATAAATGAACTTTTCCACGACTTTCTAATTTGAGATACCTGTAAACAGAGAGAGGTAAGGAGAGATGACTGATGGGACGATGGCAAATGATTTGCACATCCTGAGCACCACTGACAAACATCTAATCTTGTGAAATCTGTGGTAAGTAGTGCTGCTCCGTAGTAGAGTAGGCTACGTGTGAATGTGAATATCGAAAGTGAAAGTAGAACGCAAAAACATTCATGAGTGATCTTAATGGCCTAAAGTTCGCAGCTTGCTCACAACTTTATCACATAATAACGTATGTGTGGGCACACAATGGAGAGTGAGGACTCATGTGCAGACCTTCACCAGTGGTACCAACGTCTAAAGCTCACAATGTAAAAGTTGCAATGGATGATGATTTCAATGTGAAAGAGGATGACATGGAACTTTACGACCAGCCCTACTTGTTTGAACCAAAATACTCTGACCAAGATCTGAGAGAGATGATCAAGAACACACACGAGCTGTTTGTTTACAATGGAGAGCGAGGATTTTTAATTCAAAAAGCTTACTGTTTGTGTGTTAAAGTTTTCTGATCTGGCTCTCTGTATGTAACAGAAATGTACTCTGAAAGATTAAGTTTCTTATTTTGTCTGAGCATCCATTTCATCAGTCTGAAGGTAAATGACTAATTGCAAACATAAATCTTAAACTTTATTACTCCATTTTGTGTGTGTGTTTCATAGGTGTTGTCAGTGTGTGTTGAGGAGGAGAACATCATCCAGTACATCACCAATGTGCTGCAGAATCCAGACCTGGCTTTACGGATGGCGGTCCGAAATAATCTGGCAGGAGCCGAGGAGCTGTTTGGCCGCAAGTTTAACACCCTCTTTGCTGCAGGAAACTACTCTGAGGCTGCTAAAGTGGCCGCAAATGCACCTAAGGTGAGTAGGGCTGAATATTTTTAAATAACATATTGTAAATTTAAATCAATAAAATAATGTATTATTATAGTAAACAGTTTAGGTTATTATATAATACTTCTCTTCACTTGTTTATCTCAGGGTATCCTGCGCACTCCTGACACCATCCGTCGGTTCCAGGGCGTCCCGGCTCAGCCCGGCCAGACGTCCCCGCTCCTGCAGTATTTCGGGATCCTGCTTGACCAGGGCCAGCTCAACAAGTTTGAGTCTCTGGAGCTGTGCAGACCCGTCCTCCAGCAGGGCCGCAAACAGCTTCTGGAGAAATGGCTGAAGGAGGACAAGGTATTTGGAAGAGGTCGCAGGGGAGATGGCTATCTCCACGCACAGAGGAAAGGGTTTCATTCCAGTCTTTTTTTACAGTCTGCACTTAAAATAACTGAAATAAAATGTTCTTTTTCATAGCCTCAACAAGTTATAGCTCTCAACTTGCTTATATATATATATATATATATATATATATATATATATATATATATATATATATATATATAATTTTTTTTTTTATTCTGCAAGGATGCATTAAATTGACCAGAAATAACAATGAAAAAAAAAATCTTAATGTTACAATTGATTTTTTAGTTACCAATCTATTCATTAGATAATGAAATAAAAAGATGTTTCCAGTGCTTCAACACTACTACTTCTTATCATTGATGATGATTATGATGATAAATGTTATCTGAACCACAAATCAGTATATTAGAATGGTTTCTTATGGATCATTTGATGCTCTCTGAAGACGAGTAGTGGCACGCTTTTTTGTTAAAACTTCCGGTTCTTAAGAATCCAGTGACTTTGAATTCACACCACATTCATAAATTGTATTTAACCTTAATGGTAAATTTCTGTTGTTTCTCTTCAGCTTGAATGCTCAGAGGAGTTAGGCGACTTGGTGAAGTCTGTGGACCCCACTCTCGCTCTTAGTGTCTACCTGAGGGCCAACGTACCCAACAAAGTCATTCAGTGTTTTGCAGAAACCGGCCAGTTCCCCAAGATTGTCCTGTATGCCAAAAAGGTATGATGACTGATCAGTCAACTTGAAGTTTAAAAAGTACTGAATTAATTAAAGGAGACATACTAATACTCCATTTGGTGTGTATAGGTGGGCTACACTCCAGACTGGATCTTTCTGCTGAGGAACGTGATGCGGATCAGTCCGGATCAGGGTCTGCAGTTTGCTCAGATGCTCGTTCAGGATGAAGAACCGCTGGCTGACATCACACAGGTCAGGAGGAGAGGAGAAGAAAGATTTCAAATGATTTAGAGAGAAACCATGTGACCCAGAGGCTGTTTGTTAAGACTCATTTAAGGAGCTCTGAAAGGCGTTCACTTAAAAATGTGTTTTTCTCCCAGATCGTTGATGTGTTTATGGAGTATAACCTGGTTCAGCAGTGCACGTCCTTCCTCTTGGATGCTCTGAAAAACAACCGCCCATCAGAAGGTCCACTGCAGACCCGTCTGCTGGAAATGAACCTGATGCATGCACCACAGGTACACACTACACACCGAAAAGTATCTGGATACATTTATTGTAATTGTGTTCGACAGTCTTCAAGCAAAACGCTCTCCTGCAGGTTGCAGATGCCATCCTAGGAAATCAGATGTTCACTAACTATGACCGTCCCCACATTGCCCAGCTGTGTGAGAAGGCCGGGCTTCTGCAGAGAGCTTTAGAGCACTATACCGACCTGTACGACATCAAACGAGCTGTCGTACACACACACCTGCTCAACCCGGAGGTACCCAGCAAGTTCTTTTTCATCATACTGAATTGAAGTGTGACCTTCTTTTTCATTCGTTTTGCACTCTGTGAATGTCTGCAGTGGCTGGTGAACTTTTTTGGCGCTCTGTCAGTGGAGGACTCTCTGGAGTGTCTAAGAGCCATGCTGTCTGCTAACATCAGGCAGAACCTTCAGATCTGCGTTCAGGTGGCCTCGAAGTATCACGAACAGCTGACCACCCAGTCCCTCACTGAGCTTTTCGAGTCTTTCAAGAGTTTTGAGGGTAAGAACTAGATTCCTTATGATTTATTAACCTGGTGTCACTGGAAAGTTCAAACACTGACATGGGACAACCTGAAAATATCCGGGAATATGAAAAGTTAATTTTTTAGACAAGAAAATCTGTGAAAAGTGATTTAAAGAACTGATAAACAAACTTGTTAGCTAAAACCAATAACCTTATCCATTTATCACAAACAACTTCATAAAGTACATTTAAAAACAATAAAACGGGGCTGGATAAACACAGCATTTTTCCTGCATATGAATCCCACTTCGAGTATACATTGCCCATGCAGTTTCTTCTGATATATCTGGCAGGCTTAAGAATTCTGTTGGCAGGCACTGCTAGAAAGTCACTCTTGAGTGTATTTAAACTTGTACGTAAACACTCGTGGTCACTCTGCTGGTTGCCTTTCATAGTGCAGACACAATTTGACTGGTATCTTGGCCGTATAATGGCTCTGTTCTGTGTGTGGAGCAGCATGTAGCCTTCCGTTCTGGGCTAAGTAGGACAAAAGGTTTGGCAATCAGAGGAGGCAGCGGCTCAGGGCCTGCGGCCACCCACAATCCCTCAGGCTTTTCATATGACACCAAGAAGCAAAATGGAAACACAAATGCTCATGCAAATGTAGCGGCCTAATCAGTAATTTAAAGGGTTTGTGCACCCTTTCATCATTTACTCACCCTCATGTCATCCCAAACCCGTTTGACTTTCCTCTGTGGAACATAAAATATTTTAAAAGAAACAAAAATCCCATTAAAGTATCACATAAAATCTGCATATACGAAACCTGTTGATCAAACCGTAACCACAATCAGACATCTGTCCAGTAACAGTCAAGCGTCATTTATTGTTCTTTGCTGGATGCAGGTCTGTTCTACTTCCTTGGCTCGATTGTGAACTTCAGCCAGGACTCAGAGGTGCATTTCAAATACATCCAGGCCGCATGCAAGACGGGCCAAATCAAAGAGGTGGAGCGGATCTGTCGGGAAAGCAACTGCTATGACCCTGAACGTGTCAAGAACTTTCTCAAGGTACTGCCAAGACTCTGTCAGCAAAAGCCCTCGAAATGATCCATAGCTGACCACAAAAAGCACATTATATTCTCTAGTTTCTCATCTGTTAAAACTCTTTCCATCTCTTTTCCTCATTACATTTCCTGTTTTGTTCTCTTCTACAGATCTGTCTTTTATCATTTACATGCAAGCCTTTTGTAATTTCATATCTAAGCGGGCAAAATTGTAACAGATTTTTTTACGGAAATGTCTGTTTGATCCTTGTCATTTTATGATGAGGAATATTCTGGGTTTAAAGGGTTCGTTCAACCAAAAATGAAAATTAGCCCATAAATTACTTGATTATCAAGTCGTAGTTATATTAAAAATGGTCTTTGATCTTTCAAGCTGTTTAATGGCACACAGAGGGTGTTGAAGTGCATCAGTCCTAAAGAAGTGAAATAAAAAGCGCCCATCCATAAAATGAAGTGTCTTACATGGCTCAGAGAGGTGAACAAAGTAGCAAATCCTAACTATATTTAAAAAGTAATAATCTTTTTAGTCTAGTTTGCGCTCACTGTTGTACACGGAAGTAATTCCGGGTTGATGACGTATTATTTCAGCTTTAAGTTAACTCCGTATTCCAACTTCATTTGATGATGTAATGGCCACAGGAATTATGTCATTAATTAAATTAATCTACTTTAAAGGTTATTTATAAGTCAAAAGAGTGATTTTCAAAATTCTCCAGCTCAAATAATAAGCCGTTTATACTGAACAATTCGGTGAAGTGTTTCAACAAACATACCAGCTTCAGATTTCTGCTTCTTAACCCTCTAGAACCCTGACCTGGTTTACATCCATTGGGTGGTTTTATTGTGAAAATAGAATAAATAAAAATAGTAATAAAATAAAATAATTGAAAATAAATACATATAGAAAATAAAATGCAGAAAAATTTAATTTAAGAGTAAGGATGAGTTGAAATTATTTTATGTGGTAGTCAACATTGTTACAAATGCTATTAAAAGAGATTGATTTATATTGGATTCAGTACATTGTTTTAGTGTCATTGAAATTGAATAAACATATGCACACTAAAACAGAAAATTTAACATCCTGGAAGTTTGGGGAGAAATCCAATACAGGTTGTATTTTTTTCTTTATTAACAAATGATCCCCATTTAGATCAGGCTCCCCATTTAGGATTTCTAGTTTTAGGTCGTTGATCTCACTCTTTTTATCCTGATGGTGGCTGTTGTTATCTCCTGTGCTTTACCCTGTACTTATGGGATGCTCAGGACTTGTATCAGGTAAATTAACCCTAAGTACTACAAGACTCCCTTTACTTTATTCTCTTCTCTTTTCTTTTGTCATCCCTTCTTTTTCTCCTAGTGGTCAGTTGAAGGATTAATACTGGGATTGGTGTGTGCGATGCACATACAGGGAGGTTTCGAAAAGCATTGACTGCTGGGAACAACCCTCTCTTGGCCTGAACTTGAAAACGTAGCAAGTGACCAGGCTGAGATTGAGTTTGTGGTTTTGTGGTAGTGTGTTGATGTGTGTTTGGCTGTGGTTGATGTGTGGTGACCATGTTCTGCCGAAATGGAAGCCTTGGGTCTTTTTCAGAATCTATTCCACCAGAGTCAGACCTTATAAAGTCGACTTCTCTGTTGGACTCTGCCAGCTTCAAAGGGTGGATCCAGAAAGCCAAGTTGTGTGGAATGATTTTGAGACGTGTTCAAGTTTAATATAGTCTTGTTTAAGGCTTCACTGCAAATGTTCAGCCTCCGTAAATATCTGTAGACACGCTTAATGTGTTGAAGGTTGTGGAGGTTGATTTGTGGCGTTTCTTTGGAGTGAATTGTACAATCCCAGTTCATTAATCCTGTATGTGTTGTAAACTGTACTGTGTGGCAAAAGAAGTTTAAAAAGTTTTAGCCAGCAGGGGGAGCAGTACTGCCACCTCAAAGTTTGACATGATTCAAGCCTTGTTTTCCATTATAGACCTTCTTTTAACCACTAACCACACAATTCTTCAAAAAACATATTTTGTGGAATACTCCGTTATCCTCGAATCATGTTTATAACTTGTCATTTTTAATTGCATTTTTTAAATTACGATTTATTTGTTAGATTTTTATAGAACTTGTTTTGACTGTATTATTGAACAATTGACTTCTGTGTCTGACATCTGACGTTATCTTCTCATTTCCCCGACGTTTGACCGACAGGAAGCTAAACTCACCGACCAGCTGCCTCTCATTATTGTGTGCGATCGCTTCGACTTCGTCCATGATCTTGTACTCTACTTGTACCGAAACAACCTGCAGAAGTACATCGAAATCTACGTGCAGAAGGTGCGTAACCTTTACTTACTGCTCACACAACCTCTGTAGTCAAACAAACCGTAAACGAATATTTGTGTATAAATAGGTGAACCCAAGTCGTCTGCCTGTGGTGATTGGAGGGCTCCTGGATGTTGACTGCTCCGAGGACGTCATCAAAAGCTTGATCCTGGTCGTTCGGGGCCAGTTTTCCACCGATGAGCTGGTGGCAGAAGTGGAGAAGAGAAACAGGTATAAACTTTGCATCCAAAAGTCAACCTCGAAGCAGAAGTTATGAAAACAAAGCACTTGAGACGATGATGTTATGCTGTCTTGGATGCAAAACTACTACAGGATGCTTCTGTTTATTTTAGGTGATGTTTAATCATTTGTTTGTGTACATCATGAGAGTTTCCAGATGAAACTTGGATTGCACAAGTAAACAAAGAACGAGGACAGCAGTAGCTGTTCTGATTGTTTAACAACAGCTCTAGCAGTTGCAATATGCTATTTTGTGAAGGGACTTATTTTGGAAAAACATAAACGTTAATTAAACATAAACTGCTTTAGATAGGTTGAGTTTTATATGTCTTTCTCCGGTAGGCTGAAGCTGTTGTTGCCATGGCTGGAGTCTCGTATCCACGAGGGCTGTGAGGAGCCGGCTACCCATAATGCCCTGGCCAAGATCTACATTGACAGCAATAACCACCCAGAACGCTTCTTGCGGGAAAACCCGTACTACGACAGCCGCGTGGTGGGGAAATACTGCGAGAAAAGAGACCCTCACCTGGCCTGTGTGGCCTATGAGAGAGGACAGTGTGACCAGGAGCTCATCAACGTTAGTATGCTTGTCCAGAAATTTTTTTTAAGCTTTTACATACCAAGTTTAGAGCAACCAACAACAATATAAAGCATAACATTTGTAACTTTTTTTATTTTTCTTTACAGGTTTGCAATGAGAACTCGCTGTTTAAGAGTTTGTCCCGTTACCTGGTGCGCCGCAGAGACCCAGAGCTTTGGGCCAGCGTGCTTTTGGAGACTAACCCCTACAGGAGACCCCTTATTGACCAGGTACACATATGTTACATTCATCTCTCACCATACACAAACATGGATCATAGAGGTGAAAGTGCATTGAAAGTGCATGGTTAGGTTTTATTCATTTCACATTAATATTGGGTGAAATAGATGAGTCTTATCAACACTTGAAAGCATTGGATTATATTTGGCATGCAAGAAATTTGAGAAGTTTTATTTATGAATAATATATGTCTTAAAATCTCTTATTCCCTTTTGACCTTCCTGCATGATTTTTTTTGAATATCAAGTTGTTTGTGTTTTTAGGTGGTGCAGACAGCCCTGTCAGAGACTCAGGACCCAGAGGAGGTGTCCGTCACAGTGAAGGCCTTCATGACTGCTGACCTGCCCAATGAACTCATTGAGCTGCTGGAAAAGATCGTCCTGGACAACTCGATCTTTAGTGAACACAGGTGCATAAGCCCAAAAATATTCCAACATATGAACGTTTTGAACAGGCCATTTTTGTGTGTTTTACGGACATGAAATTCCTTGCCCAGATAGTCTTGTGCAACCTTTTAACGCAATTTAATAAAGTTTAATAAAGTCCAATCTTCATCTTGCTCCTAGAAACCTGCAGAACCTGCTCATCCTAACAGCCATCAAAGCAGACCGGACCCGCGTCATGGAGTACATCAACCGCCTGGACAACTATGATGCCCCAGACATCGCCAACATCGCCATCAGCAGCGAGCTGTTCGAGGAGGCCTTTGCTATCTTCAGGAAGTTTGATGTCAACACCTCTGCAGTGCAGGTATGTGTGTTTGAGCCATACTTTCAGTAGCCTTCTTTTTCAAATGTAGGCTTGAAGTGATTTACTGAAGAGCAGATAAGGACAGAGCTGATGTTTCCTGTCCTCCTCAGGTTCTGATCGAGCACATCGGTAATCTGGACCGGGCTTATGAGTTTGCAGAGCGCTGTAATGAACCTGCAGTGTGGAGCCAGCTGGCTAAGGCTCAGCTGCAAAAGGGTCTCGTCAAAGAGTCCATTGACTCCTACATCAAGGCTGATGACCCCTCAGCTTACATGGAGGTGGTTCAGGTCTCTTCCCAAAATGGTACGGCCTCTTCAGTTCTAGATTATAAATGATTGTTTTTAAGGACATTTTTCCTTTGATTCTGTATTCACAACCATATTTCCTGGCTCAGGTAACTGGGAGGACCTGGTGAAGTTTCTGCAGATGGCCAGAAAGAAGGCCCGAGAGTCATACGTGGAGACTGAGCTGATCTTCGCACTGGCCAAAACCAACCGTCTCGCTGAACTGGAGGAGTTTATAAATGGACCAAATAATGCACACATCCAGCAGGTCATGCACAATTGTGTTTTTAATGTGTTTTAACATGGTTATTATAGGATTATTAAAATCCTGTTATAGTATGTATTAGAATTTTGAAGTTATATTATTTATATATTATTCATTTAATATTCTATTTTCAGTTCACTTACATTTGGTATTTTTATTTAGCTTTCATTTTTATATTTTTATTTCAGCAGAATTATTTATTTTAACAATTTTTAAATAATTGTTAATATTATATAACTGTGTGTATGTATGTATGTAGGTACGTACGTGTGTGTGTGTGTGTGTGTGTGTGTGTGTATATATATATATATATATATATATATATATATATATATATATATATATATATATATATATATATATATATATATATATATATATGTATGTATGTATGTATGTATATATATATATATATATATGTATGTATATGTTTATGTATTTCAGTTTTAGTAATTTTAGTACATCAACAAAATCTAATTAATAAAAAAATTATATCTTAATATTTGTATTTTATTTCCGCTTTATTTTTCAAAAACATTTATTTTTTTATTTTATCAACAGTTTCATATAGTTTTAGTTACCCGTTACAACACTTGGATATTAAGAGTACTTTATTATACATGTTTGAAAAATATGTTATATAACACTGTTTATTTATTATTACTCACAGGTTGGAGATCGCTGCTATGACGAGAAGATGTACGAGGCGGCCAAACTTCTATACAATAACGTCTCTAACTTCGGCCGCTTGGCTTCTACCCTGGTCCACTTGGGCGAGTATCAAGCCGCCGTGGACGGTGCCCGCAAGGCTAACAGCACTCGCACGTGGAAGGAGGTGTGCTTTGCTTGTGTGGATGGGAATGAGTTCAGATTGGCTCAGATATGCGGCCTCCACATCGTGGTTCATGCAGATGAACTAGAAGAGCTCATCAACTATTACCAGGCAAGTTGTTATCCTTCAAGAAGATTCTGCAAATAACTATAAAAAGGAAATGAATTACATGGTTATAAAATGCTCTTTATAGGACCGTGGCTACTTCGAGGAGCTGATCACCTTGCTGGAGGCGGCGCTGGGGTTGGAGCGTGCTCACATGGGCATGTTCACAGAGCTGGCCATCCTCTACTCTAAATTCAAACCACAGAAGATGAGGGAACACCTGGAGCTGTTCTGGTCCAGAGTCAACATCCCAAAGGTACACAGCACTGCTAAAGATGACTGTTTGTAAGACTTCTATGTTTTTAAATGTCCTTCGCTCAGTACTGTTAAACAGCAGGAGTTTTCTTCTTCCAGCATCCCCCTCCAGCTATAATTTAATTCAACATGTAATCTGATATTCTCCATAGAAATGATCTTAGTATCATCATCTGCAATGCACAGATGTTACAAAGTCTGTCTCCTTCTGTTCTTGACTACTTTTCTTTTTTTTGTTCTTTATCAGGTCCTGAGGGCTGCAGAGCAGGCTCACCTGTGGGCTGAGCTTGTTTTCCTCTACGACAAGTATGAAGAATACGACAACGCGATCATCACCATGATGAGTCATCCCACAGACGCCTGGAAAGAGGGACAGTTTAAGGACATCATCACCAAGGTAAAGTTCAACTGCTTTTCCTGTGTGGATAAATACACTTCCAATGAACTTCTGAGTTTAAACTTCTTTTACAGTGTTGCTATTGTTTTCTACAACAGTCAATCTTTGTTAACAGAAATAAAGCCAAAATAAAATATAAACATGATCTAAAAAAATTCTAAATTTACATTATTGATTAGAAACAATTTGTTAACACAGCCAATTATATCATTATCATTCATTATAATTATAGGTTTATATTGACTATATATATATATATATATATATATATATATATATATATATATATATATATATATATATATATATATATATAGTTTTTTTTTATAGTTATTTAAATTATTTATTAAATTATAATATAAAATTAAGACATCGTTTAATATATATAAAATGATTGATATAATTAGAATTATTATTAATTATTAGTATAAATATAAAAAATCTAATTAGGACATTAATTATCAATATATACATTTAAAAAGGAAAAGGGACTCATTTTTAAATGGAAAAACAAACATGAGAAATATTCCCTTGGAAACTAAATGGAATAAAATAAATGTAAGCTGAAAAATGACCAGAGAACATTAAATTACTTTCAATTGAAAATGAATACTGATCTTATTCAAATCTTAATCAATTATAAATATTAATATACAATATAATAGTATATAAACATTAATATGACAACACCAGGAAATTAATGAAATGACATGTATTTCTTGTTTTGTTTAGGTGGCCAATGTGGAACTGTACTACAAAGCAATCCAGTTTTATCTGGAGTTCAAGCCCTTGTTACTGAACGACCTGCTCCTAGTTCTTTCCCCAAGACTGGATCACTCTCGTGCCGTCAGCTTCTTCAGCAAGGTACGGAAAGCAAACACAAGGCTACCTTGCCTGTGTGGTGAGCCGTTGAACTTCATGTTCATTTAACATCAGCTAAAATGACTTTTTTGTTTCTTCAGGTTAAGCAGCTTCCTCTCATCAAGCCTTATCTGCGGTCAGTACAAAACCACAACAACAAGTCTGTCAATGAAGCACTTAACAACCTCTTCATCTCAGAGGAAGACTATCAGGTACAAAAGCAGTGTAAACAAGTATTTTTCAGAAAAACAAACTATTATTGAAGCTTTTATACAGTATCTGTTGTCCGCCGCCTCATCATCTGTTCAATTGTCCTGTCCGCAGGCACTCAGGACATCTATAGATGCATACGATAACTTTGACAACATCACACTGGCCCAGCGTCTGGAGAAACACGAACTGATCGAGTTCAGGAGAATCGCTGCTTACCTCTTCAAGGGCAACAACCGATGGAAGCAGAGTGTGGAGCTGTGCAAGAAAGACAAACTCTACAAGGTGAGGTGGATGATGGGGTTAATGTCTAGTCATGCTATTTGTGAATGTAGTTGATCTGAATCCTGACAGCCATGCATGTTCTTCTACCCAGGATGCAATGCAGTATGCGTCAGAGTCGAAGGACATAGAACTAGCCGAGGAGCTGCTGCAGTGGTTTCTTCAGGAAGATAAGAAGGAGTGTTTCGCCTCCTGCCTCTTCACCTGCTACGACCTGCTCAGGCCTGATGTGGTGCTGGAGACAGCGTGGAGGCACAACATCATGGACTTTGCCATGCCTTACTTCATCCAGGTGATGAGGGAATACCTCAGCAAGGTAAGGATCGCCTGCTACTCTGAAATGAGGAACAAATGTATGGAGGACTAGAAATGCCACTTAATTATTGTGAGTTATTTCAAAACAATGACCTTTGACTAACGTTTGAAGGTTGTTTAAATCATTTACATTTGTTTAGCTGAAAAGTGACATTTACATACAGTGAATTGTATTTTTGTAATTTTTTTTAAGAATTATAATTATCAGTATAACACATATTGATAATTGATTATTTTATTAATATTATTTATTATAATAGTCAATACAAATGTTTTATTTATTAAGATAAATGACAATGACAAATGCAAATGACATTAGTATATACCTCAGTATAATCATGTTATAATTAAATGTAAAAAATGAAGACGTTTTTCAATATATTAAAAATAAAAACATGAAAACACTTGTGCTAACATTTAAAAAATATATATATTTTCACTTTGGAATGTGATTTAACATTCACATACTTCAATTGAGCATAAAATGAAGACATCAATTATCAGAAGACTAACTTAAAAAGTCACAGATAACTGACTAGAATCAAATAAATGATTTTAAATAAGTCCATTTGAGAAGTCCATTAGCATTTACATATAGTAACAGTACAAGTATTTTCAAATAATTATAATTGATATCATAAGACATCAATTATCAATTTAACTTGAACCATAAATTAATAGCATTTTTAATATCTCTGTCAATTTAAAGTGATTAACATTTGTACATTAACTTACATATGACTAATTAATACACATTAGTATAATTATATTTGTATTGACACTATTGTATTTTCTGAATTTTAATGAATAATAAAACCATGATTATTTTAAGAGGCATTCTTAGTCCTCCGCACAATTGTCATATATACGGACTCATTTTTCTCATGTGTTTAGGTGGACAAGTTGGAGACCTCTGAATCCTTGAGGAAAGAAGAGGAGCAGGCCACAGAGACTCAACCCATTGTTTATGGTAAAACAGTGAAGCAAAGACAATGGACTAGGATTGATGTTTTTTTTTTTTTTAAATATATGTAAAAAAAATATATATATTTTAAACTCTCTCATTCCTCAGGCACGCCCCAGCTCATGCTGACAGCAGGTCCCAGTGTGCCTGTCCCCCCGCAGCAGGCTTATGGCTATGGGTACACAGCAGCGCCTGGCTACCCCCAGGCTCCTCAGGCACAGCCGGGTTTCGGTTACGGCATGTAAGGACCTCCCCATTTCCCGCTCGCCCCTCTTCCAGCTGCCGCTTGGGTCGGTCCAGCACCCCTATGGATCTCTCTCCCTCAATCCTCCACCAGTCCGACTCTACCACTTTGTGCTCACGACGGGGGATTTGAGCAAATGTTATTCTTTTACTTTACCTTTTTTAAAACGATCGTTTTTGTTTATCGTGTTTTCTTTATACCATCATGAAGGACTTTATTTCTATACTGTCAAAGATTTCATCAAGTATAATTTTTTTCACATTCCAGATACTTACTAGATTTAATTTCCTGTCAGTTTTATCTGTCAATAAAAGGGGAATGGTGTCTACAATGAGGAGACTTGTGGGAGAAGCAAGTCCGCTTGATTAAAATGACAAAAAAAAAAATCAGATTTGCACTCCGTAGTCAGAGAAAAACATCTAATGTGTAATTTTGGTGTGTGTGAACAACTTCAGTCTTTCAGCATTTAATATTGTATATTCCAGGAAAGAAAATAAAACGGAGAAGAAAAAAAACGTACAATTACTGCCTCCACAAACAAACACTACTCAGTACCAGTAATTCAATGGAGGTGCGTAGCTCTCGAAATAAATATATGAAAAAGGTTATTTTAAATGCATAAACATGCATTCATATGGCAACTTCAGACCTTTTCCCTGACATATTTAGGTTCTCCAATTTTTGTTTTCCATATGAAAAACAAACTTTTGTTGTGCAGTAACCCGTACTCATTGTGTGGGACCATCCATTTGAATATATATATAAATATATATGCGGCTGTCCACACCTGTTTGTGTTTTACTAACCTTACTTCTCTGTGCTGCAGTGTGTACGTGTGCGTATGTGTGTGTGTGTGTGCTGGTTGTTGTGATGTTTAGGTCACTGTACGGCACCGAAGTGAGACTAGAAAGCCAGTTTATCCTGCCAGTTATTCCTAAACTCAGTTTACCCTTTATTTGTAAAGAAGTGAAATCACAAATGGTTTAAGAACGAAGATTAAACTAACTCCCTGTGTGTCCTGAGTTCAGATAAATCATAAACGTATATTGTTATGACCTGATTGTGCACAAAGAGAATGAGATTTTTTTCCCCCACAGATTATCATATAAATAAAAGGCTTCTTGTTTGTCAAGAAAAATCTGGTCTAAGCATAGCTTCATGTGCCATGTATTTTTTCTTCCCAATACACTTTGTAATTTCTCCCCCTTGATACTCACTGGACAGTTTCAGACTGTTTCAGGGGGGCAATCAAAATATAACAGAAATGAGATACCCAAATTCTGCATTTAAGACTTATAATGACAAAAAATATACTCATGTTCAATAATGGAAAGGGTGTTTACTTAAAATCAATATAAATCAATGTGTCATTTTAACACTTTTAATTAATCTTCACCACTCTTTCTAGTTGCATACAAATGACAAGAATTAGTCCCATCTTAATCCAATAGTGTTATTTAATACAATTTGAGGTGTCCAGTCACTTTATCAATAAGATCGGCTGGCCCCGGTCCCACGCCAAGAACCGTCCGAGACCCTGGTGCAATTTGGGTTCTTCCAGCATCTTGGATTAAACTGACCGGCAGTCCGACCTCTTTGGCATGGGACAGCAGCTCCAGCAGACAGTCCTCGTCTGGAGCCTTGACCACCACTTTGGGCTGACCACAGTACTCCCACTGTTTCAGGAGCTCGGGGTTTCTGCGCTGGACCTGCTTGTAGGCCGACACAGCGGCGTGGGAGCATTGGGCTGCCACTTTACCTTTGCCCATCTTTAGATCGGTTCGGACCACCAGGATCATTTTGAACTCTCCGCTATCGCCCATCACACTGGCCTCACTGCCAGCACTGGCGCTGTTTCCTAAAGCTGCCATCATGTTGCGGGATGATCTGCCAAGACGCCCACTGAGGTGCCATCCGAGGCAGAGCCCGCAGCCTACACCTGCCAGTACACCCAAAGCGACAGGCCCATACAGAGAGTCCATCCCCGTATCTGATGAAACACAAGAGTGAATGATTCATAACATAAACATCAGTGCAGTTCTCTACCTTCACACAAAATGACCATGTTAACCATAGTACAAAGGGTAATATTACTATTTTAAAACTGGAACTATCTACAAATCTACAAATGGCATATAAAGTTAAACAAAATAGCAGAAAGGTTTATCACATATTCATTTAATGTTTATATTAGTAACAATATCTGTTACTATAGTATTTTAACCACAGGAAACTGGTTTACCATGCATGTAAATAAAAATATGCTAACAGCCAGTTTGACAAAAATCCAGTGTTTTAAAATCTGAATGCTCAGAAAAGATCATATTAGCCTCGTTGTGCAATTGAAAAAGCATATGTAATTACGCTAAATAATTAAAAGTTTACAAATAACCCATGTGAAGGAAGTGTTATGTTTATTATGTGTCCATATGAATAAATTGACAATAACGTACTATAGCATTTTAGAGGAAGCACTGGGATCTGGTGTAGGAGTACAGTATCAAGTAAGCGTTAATATTTGTGCAACTAATAATCTATAAAACGATCACATTCTGCACTACATTCGTCAATGACAATGCTGTCAGTCTAGCCGGCTGGATTAAATCTAGGTAAAACGTGTTCGCTTAAACGACCCTCGAACGATTTTTTATTGGCTATACTAACCGGTCCTGTTGAGACTATTCATTATAAACGTGTTTCTGAATATTTTGAATCAGACCTACCAGAAATCAAAATGATTCAGCAACCTGAAGTTTCCTGCAAACTCCACGAGCCGCTTCTTTCAAGCTGACGCTGGATGATGACGTCACGGGTTTTAAAGCAACCGCGAAAACCCGAGAAGTATTCCAGTCAGGTTTCGATAATGTGTATTTTATCCTTATGAATGATTGTATTAATGTGTTCACCTTTCTTTCACATCTTCATTCTGCATTATCTAGAAAGGAAATTATCCACCATAATTTCATTAGGTGTTGAAAAGGTGTTGTTGCAATTATTATTATATATTTATTTATATATATATATAATTTTATTTTTGCTTAATAATGCACCGTAAGTGTAATGCCGCAAAGTCTAACAAACTACCTTCACAGATAGCATTTGGAGTATCATGGGTTAAAACCGTAAGTGTGATGCCGCAAAGTCTAACAAACTACCTTCACAGACAGCATTTTGAGTATCATGGTTAGTTCCCAGCTAAAGTTACAGGGGTCGACTCATTTATAAGCAGGTGCATGCATTAACAGCAGTCTATCTACTCAAACTCTTTTCTGGGCAGTTTTAATTCTTTACTCTTTTGGACCCCAGAGACCCAGCCTAATTTAAGACTTTGCAAAAAAAGCTTTGAAACCAGACACTGTGTTTTTCGGGCCTGGCTTCTCGTGGTTTTACTCCTTTAGTGTACCCCTGGGAGAGCAGGTGTGCTGTGGGTTGTGTAAGACTTAAACTACTGACAAAATGTTCTTAATTCTGACATTAGGGATTGTCTTACCTGCTGGCTCTTTATGTTTGTTTGTTTGTTTATCCAGGCTGCTGTTCATGTATTACTTTGACACCAGCAGTGAAGGTTACTCATCCCCAGTGAAGGATTATGTGAATTCGCTAATCATTAAGAGCACAAAAATGAATACAAATACATTACATTACATTATTTTAAAATAATGTGCATTTCAAAAACAGAATATTTGTAGATTGTTAGATGATCAGATTTTTTTTCACTGACGTCTTTGTGTTGCTGCACAGTGAAACCAGAGAAGCAACAACAAGTACTGAACGGTTTGACAAACAAAGGAGTGAGATGTGAAAAGATTGTGTTCAAGATAAAACCAGCATCAATAGTGTTTTCACAGCAACGTAGAGTACCTTCCGCGGTGATGGTATTGTTAAAACTTTTTTTCTGCCTGTTGTCAAAACTCTGCAGTACTTGGGGGTTATTTTTGGTGCATTTGTGGTGGGCCTCAGGGTTTTTTGTGCGGTTGGTAACTGGAATGAGAGTCTTTATATAGACTGTCATGCCACTGGCCTATTTAGTGAATGTGAGATCTCACTAGGGTATCGTTTAAGTGCACAAATACTCATCCTTCCTGTGAGTTTGTCACATGTATTCCTAAAGGGATCATTTAACCAAGAATTAAATAATGTCATAATTTAGTCCTCTTTATGTCATTTCAAATTATCTTCTTTCTTCTGTAAAAAGTTTAGCACAATCTCCGAGATTACTACTATCTACTTTTACTGTTTGTAAAAGTGAAGCACGACGACTTTGCTAAATATCTCCTTTTGTATTCCACCCTAATAAATATTTAGAATGACATGAGGGTGAGTAAATTATAACAGACTGTTCATTTTTATGTGAACTATCATTGGGATGGGATGTTTATGTTCCAGATTGGAATAATTAAGAAAACGAATCAGGCTTTTTTGGGTTTAGCTTTACATAATGTGGTTTGCACTCTTGACCTGGCATCCATGATGACTCTGGCAGTGCAGCTGGTTGCATCAATGGGTCATGCACAGGTCCGATTGGGTTACAGTAATCTGCAAAACACAGCAGAGAATTGCAGCCACCAGAATGATTAGGGACAGAGAAGAGAGAAAACAAGCAAGAATGTGAATGCAGACTCTGTATTGCTCTCTTCCCCCTCTCTGTCATCCTCTGTGTGGGTATAAAGACATTTTAAACATTGTGATTATCTGTCCCACAGGTGCATGATTGTCTATAATGAGATGGCTGAAAATGGGACAGATTTGAAGTTTCCTTGAAGAAGAGTGGGACTGTGGGACCAGCACAATCAGAGCTCTAGAAATACAGGTCAGCCCTGCAGGCTCCTTCTCACTGACCTTATAGAACATAAACGTGCACTCCTAATGCTTGTTATTTTGAAAATGCAGTTTTAGGCCTATTATATTATTGCTTCCCATGATTATCATTGTTATAGCTGAAACGAAAACCTTAAAAATCATTTTGTTTCATTAAAAGCTTTAAAATTACAGCATTTTTTTGAAAGTCATATGCATCCTTGATGAATAAAAGTACTGAACTGAATGTTCCGATATATATATGAAATGTGCATATATGTGTGCATGTGAATGTACCATGATAAGCAGCACAAACAATTGATAAGAAAATGTAGAGGACACTAGGACACTTATTATGCCAGATACACTCATATTGAAGAAGCTGATGAAGAAATAGGAAACATTCTCAAAATTAAATCAAAATGCATTTGACAGAAAACTACTCGATTCTCTCTGCCTCAAAAAGATTTAATAATCACCATTAACAGTGTCATTTACATCTCAAAGCCTCGTTTTAATCCAATAAAAGCTCCCGCAGCGGTCCTTACAAATTAAGACTGACATCTAACTGCAAGTTGAAGTCTTTGCCAAGTTAGTCTGGGTTTAATAAAACCCCTGAGATTATTTTAATAGATTTTGTTTCAGTTCTGCAGAAGAGGTTTGAAAAGGCTTAGGTGAGTAAGGCTGTTCTTGAGAAACAGCCGCGGGTATGTAATACCAGTAGTTAAACACTTTGAACCAGGGGCCTCTGTGCAGTTTCCTCCCACACAGCTGAATGTGATAGAGTGTGTGCTCTACGTGTGCTTCAAGAGTACATACTGTTCAACTAGGCCACTTTAATGTTTATGTAGCGTGGTACACATGACGCAAAATATGTATGTCCTTGTATGTATATATTAGTTATTAGCTTCTTTTAATCTACCATTTCTTACTGACTGACAATGTTTTCTCAGGGGCTAATAACTTGAAGCTTTAATTGTGCTTTAACTGGAACTTTTACATGGAAAAACAGATCTTTCATGTAGAGAAACTCAAGTCGTCTCTCAGCATGTGTGGGAGCGTTTAAGAAGGCTCGTAAGACTGACGTGGAAATTATTCTAATATGACTAAGTCTGACATTCCCGGACCAGGCGTCTGACTTTGGCTTTTCCAACACTGCTGCGTTCAACTGAAGCAATAGTCTGAAGTCAAAAGTCATCACTTGCTCACCAACGGATCCTCTGCAGTGAATGGGTGTTGTCAGAATGAGCTTAAAGAGCTAAAAAAAAACATCACAATAAAACCACAACTCCAGTCCATCATTCAATGTCTTGTGGAAATCTGTGTGTTTGTAAGAAACAAATCCATTATAAAGGTGTTTTTAAACTGCTGCTAAAATATAAGTGCTCTATCCAACAATATTGCATTCTCCAGTAAAAAAAAATGTTTTTAGAATTAGGATTATTTTTAGCATTATATTCTGAGGCACCTTTTCACAGCAAGATTCTTTGGTGAGCAAGTGATGTAAAGCTACAATTCTCCAAATCTGTTCCAATGAAGATATAGACTCATCTACATCTTGGATAGCCTGAGTAAATTTTCAGGAAATTTTTTTTTGGGTGATCCGCTCCTTTAAGAAACATCTACCTGATCTGTGACATGACATTCAGCCAAGTATGGTAACCCATACTCAGAATTAGTGCTCTGCATTTAACCCATCCAAAGTGCACACACACAGCAGTGAACACACACACCGTGAACACACACCCAGAGCAGTGGGCAGTCATATATGCTGCAGTGCCCAGGGAGCAGTTGGGGGTTCGGTGCCTTGCTCAAGGGCACCTAAGTCATGGTGTTGTCGGCCCGAGACTCGAACCCCCCCAACCCTCCAACCCTAGGTTTAGGAGTCAAGCTCCCTAACCACTATGCCACGACTTCTACGACTTCCCCCTTTAATCAGACTTCAACTTTTAATGGTAACATAATTTAGTTTATGTTGGTGTTACCACATGAATCATAGTTGTTGACAAGGTAGACTCTTTTACAATGAAGTTCCTTCCACTTATTTTTATCAGAGATGGCGGAGATTTGAATTGGAATTATTGAGGTTTGGACTCAAACCAGTGTCCACCTCCTCGGCCTTATGTGTAGTTGGTTACTGCTTGGCCACAGCTCCAACCTAGTCATTTTAAAGACTATGTGTCAGTTTAGTTTGCTTTGTTGCAATAATAGCAAATCATCAGTTTATTTAATTGTGCACATAGGGTCAAATTATGGCCTTGTTTCCTCCTCGTCCTCTTTGCTGCCGTCTCCATTCAGGCAGCACTTCAGAAGGTGAAGTTGAGCCTGCTGTTATATAACAATTATGAAATCTTTCTATCTATTTTTAGACTCCAATATTGTCAGGTCTTTGAAACTATGATGAGCTGGTTATGATCTTGGATCACTTTGCTCGGTGATTTGATTGCATTAAAAATGTATTATGCTGTTATTTGAAAGATTTATTATAGGTTTTTTGTTTGTGAACATTATTGTGTAATACCTCCTCTAGCTCGGCACAAAAACATGCCTTGACATCTCAGTCTCTTCACGACAGCAAGCTCTCATTATTGCTAAACTTGACACCAGTGATTTATGAACGATGATTTTGCAGATTTTATATCAGCCTCATTTAAAGTCAAGTCAGGTCACCTTTATTTATATAGCACTTTTAAACAAAATACATTACGTCAAAGCAACTGAACAACATTCATTAGGAAAACAGTGTGTCAGTAATGCAAAATGATAGTTAAAGGCAGTTCATCATTGAATTCAGTGATGTCATCTCTGTTCAGTTTAAAAAGTATCTGTGCTTTATTTGCAATCAACTCAATGATATCACTAAACCGTTTCTTTCTGCATCTTGCAAAAAAATCACATATGAAAACCTTATTTAATCAAATACTTAGAGATAGTTCAAGCAAAATTGTTTTTATTCATATAATGGTCAGTAGAGTCCAAAACAACACTGAGCACCACTGACCTTCACTGCACAGACACAAAAAACACATATAAATATAAATGTATAAATAAAAACATAAAATATATTTTGTCTACCACGGAAGAAAGTAATACAGGTTTGGAACAGCACAAGTTTGAGTGAAGGATGATTTATGGGCAGACTATCAATTTAAATATAAATGCAGTAGTGACTGAACACCTTATCCCAGCTGTGCCCTTGCATCTAAACCAAATCCTCACTAAATTCCAAATTTACATACTTGTGCCTAATCTCTTACATTTATGCTAGCTATAAAAGCAATCCAGCATGCCTTAATAATGGCATTGAAAGGTCTTCTCTGACAAAGTATGTGTAGTATGAAGCGAGGAATGAGACCATTACTGTTTTGCTTTCCTGGAATTCCAGTGATGCAGATCTCTAGTCCCTTTCCAGAAATCCTTCAATGCTTCCATAATAACCTAAACCCACAGGTTTCACTGCAAAACAACCTGCCCTTTTCACCAACAGGATCCAATGAAACATTTTACAGCTCAGATCATCCTCTTTCACGGCCACTTAACGGATTCCCCTCAGATGTTTCTTCTAAAATTCCTTAAGAGCAATAAAAATAGACATAAATTATACTCAGTTGCTGACATGCAGCAAGAATATAGAGCTATAAATGACTGTGAATCGTGTTTGCTCTAGGAAGAATCTTGGAAGAGTACATTTTGGGATTTTCTTTCTCTTCTAAAACTCGAAAGGAAAATAAATTAAAAACTGTCATGGTTTACTCACCCTCTTGTATTTCTATAACTATGACTTTCTTCTGTGGAATATGATTTTTGTTGTTATTTTTAGTCTGTACAATTCGAATCTGTGGACTCTGATGATGTTTGGTTCTCAGTGTTCCTCAAAATATCATTTTTTCCCTCCGCAGAAGAGTCATTTGGGTTTGAATGACATGAGGTGGAATAAATGATGACACTGTTTTCATTTATTGGTAAACTATCCCAATAAGCAATTTGCTCTGTATGTAATTTGAAAAGAGACTAAATAGATTTCAGTCGTGCTTTCATGTAGGGAGTGATGAAGAAAAATCCAAGGGAAAGAGCAACCACATAATTGAAACAGAAATAGAAGAAATGGAAAGAATAGGGAATCAGTGAGTGAGGAAACGAGACCGAGCGGAGTGGAGTTGGTGAATGAGTGCGAGGGAGGGAGGGAGAGATAGGCAGAAGGAACTTGCTGCCCCTGGTTGGTGTTGTGTAAGACTTGGCTGGCTGTAGCAGAATAACACTCTTATTCTCTCAGTGCTTTGAACTCTGGTACCCTACAGCTCCGACCACCCCTCTCTGCAACAGCAAGAACTCACATTGAGGTGCCCCCTTCTCTCTCTCTCTCTCTCACTCTCACTTTCTCTCTGTCTATTTCCCTCTCCCCTTTCCTGCTGTGTCGCACTTCTCTTTCTCTTTCCATAAGACGTACCTCTCTCTGCTCCCTTCTCATTTGTCTTTCAATTTCTCCCACATGTGCTTATCTGCTTCAGATGTGCTGCTGTACCTTTTGCATTGAAGAAAGTTTCTGATGTTTTTTCTTTTTCTGTCCTGTTGGACTGAGAACAGGCGTGCACAGCTTCTTCAGCTGGTAAGAACCACCTGCATCTTACCTTTAACCATGCAAATGTGTTTTATTATAGTTTCATATAAGAGACTAATGCATGCATAATTGTATACGCTATGTATTTCAGACTGCATCTTTCTAAAAGCTCGTGTTACAGTGGTTGTGTAACACACACATTACTTCCTTGTTGCATTATGCGTGTGTGTATACAGTCTATGTTGTTAATGGTGAAAGTGAATCCACGTGCGTGTGATGGTTACACAGCAGTGTATGGGGTCAGCAGGTGCGTGTGTGTGTTAAAATGTGTCGATAACGTGTGGTGTTTGGTTCCGTGCTGTGTGCATATGTGTGTGTGTCAAAACTGCACATCGTGTTTGGATCGGTTGTCATTTCACGAGGCTATTGGAACGAACGAACCCGTTGACCCGCGGTTTAGTCGAGGACACGCCCCCCTCCCTTACGCACGCACGAACGTCGCTCTGCCTACTTGTTCTTCTCACTGAGACTGTTGTGTTTTTTTTTTTAATCTTATATCGCAAAGTTGTTTACTTTAAGCTTCTATTTTGACATAAAGGTGTTGGCAAAGCCACAGACAGAGGCTTGAAACAGCTGGTAGGTTTTAGAGATGCTCACTAACTATGAAAATACGTCTGCGTCACGCGCGCACTATGCAGTTGCTATGTTTAAGTTGGCACCGCCAATGTATCAAGTGCTGAAAGAATAAGCTAGAAACTTCCTCTGGAAAGAGAACTTTCCTGCCCTAAATGTAATTTGAGAAGGTTTAATGACTTGTTTTTTACGGTTTGGCATGTTATGGATCTCTTGTTATCTGCTAGAGCTGCAGCGACATCGTGTGGTTGGTTATGTAACAGACGAACCCAGTGACCCCTCGGATTCATTGAGGCTTACTAGGAATTGATAAATTACATAAGTCATGCATCGTTGGCTTTAATTAACTCTTAACTTTGGGTTGGTTTAGTTAGAAACTGCAAATATTGAACGTAACTTGAGCTTATTTTTTTTTTACCAGATATGATATTTATAGATTCGTGCTTATATAAGTGTTTGTGCGCGTGCGCGCATGTGTACAGGTTTATAAATGTTTAGTATCACATTCAAAATGTACAAACACATTTACAGTTGACAAGACTAACGGTTTGATGCTGTGTTGTAATGAAAACGTTATGGATTAAGGATATTTATTATATCAACAAGATGTATTGTTTGCTATTGTCAGATTTTTTTTTCCCCAGCCAATATTGTATATTTAGATTTTTTTTTTTAAAGATTCGTTTTTCATTATTTCTATAATCTAGCACTAAATTGATGGTGGATTATAGAAAATATTTAATCCTTTGTAGAGAGTTTTTTTTTTAGAACAAAATTATTTAAAGCTTACAAGTAATGATAGAATTGATGTTTGCATTTGTGCATAAAATTGTTTATAATGTTTATAATCTAATTAGCATCCCAGATGATGATAATATTATATACATTTGTTTGTTTTCCAACTCTAAATATAACTTGTATAACTTTTTTTAATTATATATATTAAAATGATTATTTTATTTTTTTCATATTGTTTATTATAATGTTAAGATTGCTAAATTCACTTGGGGGATACAATTCATTCATTCAGATATTATCTAATGTATTTGAGTTTTTTTATTTTTTATTTTGTCAAAGTAGATATTTATAAATAGATTTATAAAATAATTTGTTCAATAGATTATGAAATGTATTATATGCTTATCTGTATTTGGTAGGAATAAAGAATTGTGTAGACCTAACCTATATGATTTACTTTTAATTCTTTGTTATACCGTGGGGTCATAAAAATCAAGTGAGATTAAAATCTGAGATTTAAAAAAATAAAAATAAATCAATTTAAAAATTAAGGAAATTTAAAAACAGAAATGTTTGGGACTAATACTGACATAAAACATCTTACATAGAATTTATCACGGACCTACATGTTCTTTTTCCTTCAAGTCTACAAAATGTCCAGAAGATGGCGCCATAGACCAGTGTGAGTTCTTGGCCCTGCTGTTACTAAAAAGATGTTACTGTGTCTGTGATCCACACGTTTTTGGCCCACATTGTGTTTAAGGAATAAAGAGGGTTGTGACCTGTAGGGGCATTAAACTGTGAAAGGAAGCTTATTTGGATGTTTGACATGAATTTCTCTTATCTAAAGAGATAATTGGTGTCTTTCTTTCAGCCTGTGAAGCTGCTATCTGACCTGCACTCGGAAATCATGCTTTCCTGTTGCTCTTTTGTGACACAGAACAAATATACTTTGTTGGATGATGTAATGGCACGCCTCAGTCAAATGATACACTGTGTGTATATAATATATGTCATCTCTATGTTATTTTCTGTTAACAGAAGTGAACACGGTTTTTGTGCTATATGCATACATTGCTGGAAGTGAAAACACTGTTATAGTTGTCCTCTTGGTTCTGGCATATCCAGGTGATCAAGAATTTTTTTTCTTTACTGTTCTTAGATTATATTTTGCATAAGGAAAATTACCACAAAAAAAGTAATAATCATCTCTTTTCGTGCACGTTTGGTTCTAACATTGCAGATTCACTAAAATAATTATTGGTGTACAGAGTCATTAAATTTTAATTTGGCCTAGTTCATTTTGTGGTTACTTAGAACTAACCTTCTTTAGAGTTTTTTGTTAACGTTTATTTTCCACTCAAAATAGTTTGAAATCAAACGGGTGATCCCTTGCTATAATGGAGGAAAAATATTATTAGACAATTGTAATTACACATAATGATTGCATTAGTTAAGTTGAACTTATTTCCTCTTGATATTAACTATTTCTGTTTTACACAGTATTAAAAATTAAAGGGGAAATGAGCTTAATTTATGTGTAAATAATGTCATAAGCTAAAACCTACAGTGATCCTCATACGCTTTACTGTCTTCATGCAAAATGCAATGTCTTTAAGGCCTGGACATTTTTCCCATTCATTGTCACGTCAGAACTCATTTAGTGCTATTTAACAAATTTACTTTCACAACAAAATTGATATATTTTTTTAAAAAAAAGTATGTTATCTGAGCATCAGTGAGTGTTTTTGATAGATGACACGCGTTTAGTGTTCACTGTTGTCCAGCAGAGGGTAAAGGGTATAATTATTTTATTATTTGATGTTAAATCAGTCCCACTCTTGTGGAGTCACTCTTTCCTAATGGATCTGTCAGTCCATCAGGAATATGGAAAGGATACATAAAACCGATGAAAATGTTCAATATAAATTTATGGAGTTGTAAGTTTTTACTGGCCTCTAATGAATGACAGGTGACCATGTCGGCAGCTTATTCAGAGCTGCAAAAGCCGTTACTTACCGAACAAGACGTTTCTTTATGGAGTTATCGTGATTTGTTTCTGATGGCTGTTTTGTCTAGTATCTCACAGACTTGTGTGAGTCACAGTTCGACCCCAGCATCTCTCTTTGTGTCTCTCTCGGTGGGAGGCAGGACCACGTGTACTCTACCCCCTCGCAGGAAAGTCAGTTGTTATAACTTCAACCAGCGGCACTTTTATGGAACTTTAAACTAGTCCGCTGATCATTATTTTATTTGCGTTCCATCTTTTATTTCAGAAGTACTGAGTCAAATTGGATATTATGTTAATCACTATAATGTGTGTGTGTGTGTGTCTGTGTGTGTGTGCATGCTTTTATACTCAAATGAGGAATAAACTGTTGATTTACAGTAAAATGTGGTATTCCATACTGACAAAACCAGCAATGATACTATTATTGACAGAAATATATTCACAAAAAATGACTGACCATTAATAGAGGTCCTATTGTGTTTTTTGAAAAAGGTTTTTATTTATTTATGTATTTTTTGGATATATGCTACTCTAGTACACTTACACTTGTAGTAGTTTACACTTGAATAAAAGCCATCATTTAGAGAATCCCTCATACAAGGGTGTGTGTGGCAGTTTTCTGCCAGCTAGTATGTTACAATATCATTTTACCGTAATCAGCTTTGGAACACTTTGTGTATGTAAGGCAAAGAACTATTAGTGTCTAATCAGTATGATTTAAGCCTCTCATGCATTTGCACCTGGTTACAGTGCATTTCTCTATTTAAAGTTTTACAACTGTTGCAAGAAGTGTAAAGTGTGTTTGAGAGACTATGCTGTGTGCACAAACTAAAAGAATACTGAAATAAAATTGCTATTGCTGCCCTGAAGCTGTAACCAGCTATGACAATAAAAATTGGGTTGGGCCGGTGTATATTATGTTTCATATCATCTTCCAATAGATTTGGTCAATCGCTTTTCATTCACAAACTTTCAAATGCATGTGTTATATGTAATTCTGGTACTTTAAAATGAATTCCTACTAAAGTTACATTTATAAAGAATGGATATACTTAAAAAAAAAAAGGTCTATGTTTATCACGTTTTGGCATATTGTCATAAAGGAAATGTTCAAGAGACTGTATTTTCTTCTGTCTTTCAGTGCGTTTCATTTGGTGCTTTATCGCTTTATTCCTCCACTGTCTATTCATTGCCATTCTCAGATTTGTTTATGTGACAAACAGTTTTATGCTACATTCTTATTTTGTTTATAAATATTCTTTCTTAAAATTGAAACACAATTAAAATAGAATCGATACATACATTTGGACAAAAAAATCCACAGGTTGCTTAAACAGTACAATTAACTATTTGTTTTGAAACCGTCAGTCTAGCTGTCCGTTAACTTAGACAGACACGTTTCTCTTGCTATCCAAATGTTTTGCGTGCTATGACACAGTTTTATTTAGTTTCAAATGGCTATAGAGAAATTCTAACAAACTCTACACCTTAAATAAAATTAAAGGATATGTCTTCAATTAGTGAGCTTTTTCTTCTCTCTCTCTCTTTTTTTTTTAGTTTGAGTTTGTCCAAGTTTGCTAACTTCTGGGCATATGTTCAGTAAATGTGTCTATTTTAGACACACACACATGTGCAGCGCACACTATAATCCTTTATCCAGATTCTGAAACCCATCTCACTGTTTTTTTTTTTTTTTGTAACATAAACTTGACTAATATGCCAAATCCACTTCCAATCACGTGATCAGCATTGCCCAGGTGCACACAAATACACACCTTCCCTGTCCCCTCAGTCGCCACACAATGGCATTGTATTCTGGCACGTCATTCATGATTGTGGGCGGTTTGAGCCGTGACTCAGACCTGTACCTGCTCAGGGCTGTGAAACTGCATTTGAGACGCACAAAAGGAAACGGCTAATTCATACAGGCGATGTGACAGGTGTAAATGTGTGCAGACGTGCCTGTTTATGTGTTAAAGGTGAAGCAGTACTGCCGTTCAGCACGAGGTCTTAAAATCCCAGTATCATTTTCTCTCTTTTTTGATTCAGCATTTTTTTCATTATTTGAATAAATAACCTCTTTGTGCTAAACCATGGACAAAAGCTCTTTTTATATCCGGCGAAACTTGTTTGTGGGATGAATGAAATGCAGGCATTTTCATTGATTCATTTCTGTCATTGACCACAAGGACAATGATGTGACACTCAGCCATGGCTGATAAAACTAGCAGCTCAGCTTACCATAGTTTTAACATCTTAAAGAAAAGCTCTTGATAACCAAGAACAAGATTGTGTGTAACATTTTTGATTGATATAGGGTCATGGGATTCTGTAAGGGGATGTTTTGCATGACACGTGACATCGTCAACTTTCATTGAACTGTCGCAATTTTTTTTTTTTTTTTTTTTTAAAGGGTTTTGTAAGAAGTATGCTAGAATAATCTGCACAGTCTGTGTCATAGATTAAAATCTCGTTTACATCCTGTAGTCCTTTAAAAAAAAATTGGTAACACTTTATCTCAAGGTGTCCTTGTTACATGTTTCATGTACTCACTTTATTATAATAACAATACATTATGCATAATTACATGCAAGTAACACAAGCCGCACCATATAATAAGCACATGTAATTAATTAATATTTCTCAGTATTTAAATGTATAATTGCACTATAACTAGGACACCTTAAAATAAAGTGTAACCCATTTTTTTAGTAACTACATTTAAGATTTTGCTTGTTAACGTTAAATAAATTAGAATTTATTTTAACTACAATTAGCCAATTTTAATAGATGCTAACAAAACTAAGATATTGTTAGTTTTATCTATTATCTAATGTTAACAAATGAGATCTTATTTCAAAGTGTTAGTCACCTGCAGACGGTTGTCTTGAAATATTTGTAAGAACAAACTCCAATATCTAGAAAATCTGGGTTGTTGTAGTTCTGAATAGGAGAGCTGGCTGTTTTGTTCGTGATGAGGCCAATAAATTATGAATTAGAAAGGCGTTGGGGTTGGTGCCGCTTGATGTTTTTTTTAAGAGCAGGACACTCCCTTCCCTCCTGACAGGTCAAAACAAATTAGGACATAAATGGCTGGGCTTTTAATTGTTTTGTAGTATTACAATCAGCCTGTGTCATCAGCGATGTACAGTATTCAAGACCTGTAACCAGTCAATCAGTGCAATTTTTCTCTCTTTTTTGGGTAGAAATGTTCATAATAATTGTTTGAGGCCAGTCTCCCGACAGCCTCACCTCATTGTCCTTGGGCCAGACAGCATGTGTGTGTTCCGGTGGCATTGCAGTGGGTGGAGGAATTAGAATGAGCTCATGTGGTTTAAAATCCCACATTGATAAATCATGGACTAACCCCCACGCATGCACACACACACACACCCAACCACACATTATTTCAACCCAGGGGACGCTGTCTCATAGTCACCAAAACGCACACATACACACTGTCTCTCACTCCAGATTGCAAACTGAACATTCCCCGTCATTGGCGATTGATCATGCAGTCCAAAGTGAACTGGATGATATTTCCTACACACATGAAAATGAGTTTCACAGAAGCTTTGTGGGTGCCACAGATGACCTCACTGATAGTCTGAAGGGACCGTCCAAGCCTGATACTTAAGAGAACAGCCTAATGAAATCAGATCAAAGTCATTTGGAAAATCTTAGGAAGGGATTGTTGTTGTTGAAATTGGTTGACAAGGAATTGTGTCTAATATATCTCTTTATTTCTTTATTAATTTTTACATACCTTTATGTATTTAATTTTATTTTGTGTGTGTGTGTGTGAGACAGAGAGAGAGCATACACAAAAAAAACCTAATCATTTTCACCAACAGTTACAAAGAAATGGGAAGTAAAACTATGAATTAAAAGTGAAATGTCGAAGTAAAAAAATGAAATATGTATGAGGGAATTTTTTTATTTTTTTATTTTTTGGACAGCATAAACCATCTTAGTTTCATTTATACATAGGAATGCGTGTTTGAAAATACAAAATAATGTAAATGTAGAGTAAAGTAATTAATAAATTTATGCATTTAGCAGACGCTTTTATCCAAAGCGACTTACAGTGCATTCAATTTTTACCTATCATCTGTTCTCGGGGAATCGAACCCTCAACCTTGCGCTTGATAGCGCAATGCTCTACCAATTGTGCTACAGGAACAGAAATAAAATAAATAAATGACTAAATAAAAATATATAGGTATAAAAATTGTTTGTTGTTTTGTACTGCTTTATAGGACAGCCAAGTGTAGACAGGAAAGCATGGGTGTGAGGGGGGAGTGGGAATGGGACAGGACCCAAGTCAGACTCAAACCTGGGTCCCTGAGCCAAAAAATCTTATGCATGAGCATGTGATATGACATCAAGTAATGTTTTTCACTTAAAAACAGGTAGGTTAAGCATTATATAATGCTAATTTGTAAATGACATGTTTGTTTTTCTTCTTATTATACTTGTCCTGTAAAAGAAATTAGAAATTGCACATGTGGTCAGGCATTTTCTTCTCCTGTTTCCTTCGTGATTAAAAACAAACATTGGGGAAAAAGTCTGGTAGGCTTAATACAGAAAATGATCCACAGATTAGTAATAATTCATCACTTTCATTTTTCATAGCCAAACATAAGTTGAAGCCCAGCAGTTAGAGAGCAGCCGGTTGCCAGTTCAGAGATCATAAGGGAGGGTTGCCAGACCCCAGGTCCTTCCCTCCCATGTGGTGTAGCTGGCTGCATCTTTCCTCTGTTTGAGTGTGTGTACACTTTACTAGTGATCTTGTCTGTCTTTATTGCACGGCCTCGGTTTCTGTGGGCCGCCACAAGAATGTCTGCTATTTTCTTTCCATTATCCCATGGCTTAGGCCTCTGGACCGGTGTTTGGTGCAGACGGGCTATTGTGGAAAAAAAGACAAGTATTAGGCCATTTTATAGACTTCACAGCTGCTGACATAATTCAACAGTGTTTTTTTTTTCCGCTGTGGAACATCAGGGAGGGTAAACGGCTCCCTGTGTGGAGCCCGTTATCCGCACACCCCTCTTTTTTCCTCACATCTTCTCTCATTCACTCCTCTTTTATTCACTCATCTCCTCTTTTTCCCCTCCTCTTGTCTTGTTATTGCTAGACGATTATGAACTCCCACTCACATTGAGAGCCAAGTGGCCGAATCTCAATTTCTCAGTCTAATTTAATCTGTTACCTATAAATGCGCAGCGGAAGTTAGTTTTACACCCCACTCAGAATCACAACATCGTTGACGTTACATTTGATCACTCTTTTCTTGCCAGTCAGGTGGGAAACATTTATTTAGACATGCATTTAATTTAGAATACATGCTTTTTAAAAATATATGCTTTAAGATTATGATTAAATATCCAATTTTTGAACAAAATGGTGTAAGAGGGTTTGCAGTTGCTATACCTCTTATGTATTTTAAAAACTTTTTTTTAATTCTTTTCTAATTATTATGCATGCCGTTTTTTCATATCTTTAGATATGCTCATTCATTACAAAACAGACTGCAAAAAGCTAAATAGATGAAACAGTTGGTGAGAATTATAGTGTATTTGTATATTTTGTGGGGTGCAAAAGTAATTAGCTTTTTTTTAAATACAAACTTTCTTTCTATCTTTTTCTTTCAATTGAAACAATCAGCGTAGAAATTTTAAGTGAGAAATTTAATTGAAAAGTGCACGTGAATTGAAGACAGGCTAATCACATGATCAAAGTAACAAATTAACGCACTTGATTACTAGTCTAGAAATGGGAATATATTGATATAAGCACATTTATTTAGTTTATAGAATCCACTGTATATAAATTTGAACTTAGGGTTTTGATAATGAAACAAGTTTTTTATCAGCTACCTTTAAACCGTGACAGCATCTAATCTTTATGTTAAGAAGTTTTAAAGCGTAAAGATATATATTATAACAGTTTATGCATTAAGTAAACACTGATATTTTCTGTTCGCAACCCTCAGTACCAAAAACGCTCATCATTTTCACATTCACTCATCTAAATGTTTTTGGGAGTTGCATCACATTTCAGAGCCTGTACTGTACATTTTTTTTAAAAACTGAAATTTTCATTGTTAAACAATTACAACATCTTCCCCTCATTTGGCGTAATGATCTGTTGCGACAAATCCTCTCTAATGGAGAAACTACACCACTGAATCGCTCGTATCGTTGTGTAATCCTCAAAAACGTATTCGTTTTGAGGAAGCTCTTGTCTTTGCTCAATATCAGTAGTACTCTGACTCATTAAAGCCTTTATGCAAACCCTGGAAAACGAGTGACGGTTTGGTATGATTGCTTCGATGATTCAGACTCCTAGAAGCATCCCTGACACGAGAGGAATATGCCCGCCGGTGATAGCGCCGTCATTAATGGATCTGTTTCTCTGGCCTGGTTTAGTTCTGATGGTTTTGCCCTACTTTGTACCGGAAGTCAGGTCCCCACCCTGTTGCAAAAGGCCTTTTCAGTGTTCAATTGCATAATCCTTCTCGGGGCTTGTTTTGAAGATTGTGCGTCAGCAAGCACTCCTGTCTTACACCCTGTTAAACAACCCATCATTCATAAAACAAACTCAAATCTCAAAGGGCCACATTTGTTTACACAATGAAAAGGCCGGTGGTGTCGTGTGTATGTGTGTACAAGTAGAAGCATGCGAATGGCGTGTAGGAGAATGTATCGTCACTTCTCCTGATTTGTCGGGACAGGCTGGATGTTGGTCATCAGCTGTGCGTGTGAAGATGTGTTGAAACAAGCTTAGGATTTATCATCCCAATACCGTTCTTTCCCTCATGTGCTAAGTCATACTGATCCTTGCACTTGCTCATGAGTTTTTTTCCGGCCTTCTTTTGGGAAAAAAACATGGCAGAATGAAAACAAACATGGCCTGCTGCAGCTGCGCTTGTATAAAAGATGAGAATTTAACCATCGCTCTAATGCTTTGGCATCTTTTTCTCTGCGGTGCGTGTGTTTTCGAAAGTTTTATATGGCGGTGACCCCATTTTATACAGTAATTTGTACTGTATAAGAAATATTTATTGTGATGTTGTACAGAGAAATACTAAATCATTGTTTCCAAAATGACATACCTGTCTTTTATAATGCAAATTGCTAAATAATTATCCAGAAAAGAATAGCTTTTAATTAAGTTGACATCATGTCTGAGACTGTCACAAAACTGTATGGTGATCCTGTTAAAAACTAGTTGTGTTGATTACATTAAATATTGTTTATTATTATCTTAAATGTGTGCATCAGCTTTTGTAAATTACATTTTATCTAACAGCATGTCTACGAATAACCATTTTCACACTGTATGCAGATTTAATGATTAAATGTAAATGTATTGTTATTTAAAATGCACACATTGATTTTTGACACCATATCTGAGATTAATAGTTTCCACAAAATAATATGCTGATATGTTTTACTTCTATATATATATTAAAAAATTACAAGTAACCCTACCTGAAAGTATCATAAAAATACTCTGTGTAAATGTGGTGATCATTCAGTTACACCTTAAAAAAATAGATCATGAGCATGAAAAGGACAAAATCTGTCATGTAGAAATAAGATTGTTAGAAGATTAGTTAGAAGAACAACAGACTTCCTTGTGTGATATGGAATTTTAATTATTACTTTTTATTTAATATAATGTCAACAAAGGTTTCACAGGAAACGGAGTTAACAGTATCCCAGTGTGGATCAAGGCCATTCATTCATGACTCGGTGAACTAGGTAAGATAATGAGAGCATCATCTCTAATTCAGGTCACAGGGTCACTCTCCTCCCACTCTCACCATGCTTATCTCCCTATATAGAGCAACAGTTGGCTGGTGACACATCATTCCTGTATTTGTGCTATGAATGGATTGCAGAGAAGCAGTATGGGCTTTTTTTTCCTTCTGCTTCTTTGCCTTTTTATCAGAGTGTGTTTTGCACAGGTGCAGAACTCACCCTTAGTAACGGCCGTTTCTTCCCCAGAGTTTCTGTCTTCTTTTGATCCGGGGCTCGTTTCTGCCCACTGGGTTTCCAATTATCAACCCCCCCCCCCCCCCCTTAATTTAGTCTCCCACTCAATTGTTACCAGGTTCAATGATGTGACGCTCATTTTTTGTCTGAGTCTACTAAGCTATTCAAATGCAAAACCATGACTTGAATACTCTGATATGTTTTTAATTTCTGGATTAAATGTTGAAACATTTGGTAACACGTTTTATTAAGGTGTCCTTGTTCCAGTGTTATTATACATTTAAGTAATATAAATTAACTGCATGTGCTTACTATATGGTTAGAGTTAGGATTAGGGTTCGGCTTAGGGCTACTTGCATGTAATTATTCATAATTTATTGTTATTATAATATGAAGTAAGAACATGTGTAACAAGTACACCTTAAAATAAAATGTTACCAGAACATTTTATATAAATATACAATATTATTAAAAAACTTTAGTTAGTAACATGCAAAGAGGATCACTTCATTAAAAATCAATTTTCTAAAAGTATTTGATAACTGTTTAAATAATGACATGTTGTGTACATGTTATGTATTTAATGTGCAAGTATTTTAGTACTTAGTTAATACTTAAACAAAATTTTTAGAATGATTACATTTCAGAAGAAAATACTATAAAAAATTTTTTAATTGTATGAAGCCAACATAACACTGCATAACTTTTTATTATTTTTAAAATCATCAGCTCATTTTGATTAGTAGTAAGTGAGATAAAAGGTAAAGAAAGGATATATAATGAAAAAAGGCTGCTTATTTAAAAAATAGGAAATAAATATTAATTGGTAATATTAATATTATAATGTTGGACTTATAAACCCATGTTTTTTTTTTTTGTAAAACAAAATTTTATTTACAACAAAAATAGAGCGCTTTTTTTTATGAAAGTGAATGGCAACCACAACTGCCGAGCAAGATTTTATTAAGCAAGATTCTACTATTAATATTAATAGCAGCTTCATTGACTTTCTCAGTTTTGGAAAATTTGAAATGCTTTGGAGCTTCACAGCCCCTAGTTCCCATTCACTTTTTTGCCATACAGTCATTTTAATTTCATTTATTGATTTGTATTACTGTAAACTAGACATCAGTCATCATGCTTGTACATTTCTATAATCATCTATTTATGTCTTGCAGTGTGGTCACGTGTGATCTGAATGTGACTCTCCCCCAAACCACCCTTCACTGACCAGATCTGGATGGCAGAAGAGTCACATAGCTGGAGGCAAGGAAATCTGACCTTTTGAGTTTACATAGTCAATCCCACAAAATTAGTGACCTACAAATAGAGCACAATCTAAAATATTTCTTACTCATTTTATGTTATAATGTTACTTTATTTTAAGTTGACCAGACCACTCAATTTGTTTATTTTCAGATTCACTTGAGTCTCAGAATACATTTTTGCTGAGTCCACAATGCTTTTAGCTACATATGAGTGTATTATTTGCTTTGACCATGTTTAAATTCATTCAGCAGATTCAAAACCCGTAAAGAACGTACAAAAAAAGCTGCAGAATCTGTCTGGGCCTGCTTATGACTCTATTTTATGTTATTAATATTGACGTCGGATTTCATTGAGCTCTTTTTTTTCTGAATGATAAGTGCACGCGGCGGGGAAAGAACCTGTCAATGTTTGTGAATTTCCCTGCTGCTGCTTACTAGCGGTTTCACACTTCACACCAGACATGTGGTTTAGCATTTTTTTACTATGAGTAGTACAGCCTGTTCTTTAAAACGCGCTCCTTTGCACACGCATATGCATGACCTGATGAGGAAGTGATTCTATTGACGAGGCAAATAAGGTACAGACTGAACTAGAAATGTTCTTACCATCTTCCTGCCACTCACCTCATCTATTATTTGCGTATGCATTCCTTGTGCTGTGTTCACTGTTGTGGCTTTAAAGTTCAGGGTCATGTAAGGTGTCCTGTAATCAATTCCTACTCACTGCAATATATATTAAAAACCTATATTTTTAAAGCTAAAATAATGCCCCGCCCCAAACTCAGACCTTTGGTTGATAACTGAACCACAAGTTTTGAACTTTTCCAAATCAATGATTGACTGTTTATGACCCCACTTAGGGCTGTCTTCAGTCCGAATGTACAGAACAATTTAGTGTTTTTTTTTAAATGACTTCAAAGAAACTTTTCATGGGTCATCATCAAGAAGCCTTCTAAGAAAATTCTGGGTAAGGTGTCATTACGGAGAAAAACAGCACTTTGCTCGCTAATGTAAGAAGAAATAATGAGAAGCCTCCAGTAAATGATGCTCTTGAGCTATTTTTTCCACTCAGAAATAGGAAACGCACTCAAATATCTGTGATGTCATTATCACCTCATGTCTGTCCACACGTCATGTGCAAAGACTTTCTTCAGAAATTGGTAACAACTTATAGAAATGTAAAAGGAACAGCTTTGTCCTTCTGCTTGACGAGAAAATAACTGAGATGTTGCTATTTATTAACAGTAAAAAAGTATCATATTCAGGAACATGAGTGCATAAGTGTGTGTGTGTGTGTTTGTGTGTATCTATCTATCTATCTATCTATCTATATATATATATATATATATATATATATATATATATATATATATATATATATATATATATATATAGTCTTGAATTCATAGAAATAGTGAGTTCCAAATACAAAGACTGACCCGTGAGGTCTTTATTTCAGTTTGTAAAACACTCATTGTAAATGACAGCATCTTTTGCCAAAACATTGTTCTTACCAGGGCTTTGGTGCAGAAGTTGGCACATGTTTACCCAGTACTGTAAGTGCTTGTGGGGGATTCAGGTTTGAGTATAATCATATTCCAATCTGCTTCTCTATCCCTCATTTTTTCCATATTCATTTGTATTTTTAATTTTTTTGTACCGTCCTGTCCAACAAAGGCAAAAATAGCTTATTAGACAAAATAAAACAGAAAGGTGAAGGTAAGGTGAAGTAAAGTATGTAAACTTTTAAACATTTCAAACACTTCATATGTCTTCCATTGATTAGACAAACTGGTAGTTTTGGCCCCAGCCTCAAATCATTGGATAAAATAGTGTTAAGTCTGGCCCATTATATCCATTCAAACTGATGCAATTCTGTTTGCTGACTGAATGCCATAATGGACAATTATCAGTTTTTCTGTTTTTTTTTAGTTTAGTTTTTTTTTACTGTGACTTTTTTTCAAACTAAAATATGATGAACATTTGATACACTTTGAAGTTAACACCAAAGTGTGTACATTTATAGTATGTTTAAAGGGATACTCTACCCCAAAATGAAAATGTTGTCATTAATCACTTACCCCAATTTTGTTCCAAACACGTAAAAGCTTTGTTCATCTTCGGAACACAATTGAAGATATTTTGGATGAAAACCTGGAGGCTTGAGGCTGTCCCATTAACTGCCAAGTACGTTACACTGTCAAAGTCCAGAAAAGTATGAAAAGCATCGTCAGAAAAGTCCATCTGCCGTCAGTGGTTCAACCGTAACATTATGAAGAATACTTTTTATATGTGAAGAAAACAAAAATAACGACTTTATTCATCTATTCGTCTCCTCTGTGTCTCTCCGCATCACCGTAGCGCCATTTTGGAGAACATCCGCTGAACGCAGGCAGCGTACGCTCTTTGGAGTCAGCCTCGCTGCACAGATGCGCTGTTTTCATTCAGATCAAAGCATAAATACATGTAGAAAATGTATCCTTGAGTTGCCGATGACACAGAATAGCGTAAGAAGTTTGTGTTCAGCGCATATTCTCAAAAATGGCACTACGGTGATGCGGAGAGACGAACTGTCGAATAAAGTCATTATTTTGATTTTCTTTGTGTACAAAAAGTATTCTCATACAGTCACAAGCCTCCCGGTTTTCATCCAAAATATCTTAAATTGTGTTCTGTAGGCGAATAAAGCTTTTATGGGTTTGGAACGACATGGGGGTAAGTGATTAATGACACAATTTTCATTTTGGGTTGGAGTAACCCTTTAATACATTGACATTAATACAAAGAATAATGTAGATATTGATATTATAAATTCAAAGTCATTTTAGTATAAAGCATGCTAAATTACTACATTTTCTATTGATTTTATGCCATTCACCTCCAAATATCTGGTCTTCTCCATTCTGAGTCTGCATCTAACCTGTGTTAGTTTAATTTCAGTAAAGCGAACTGAGAGTGAAGGGGGCAGTATGGGTCTCAAAACACCTGTCTGCCAGGCTGCGCCCAGTCCCAGCAGACTGACAATGTCTTAATTCTTGTTCTTAGCACCGTCATTGGCAGGAAGGTAATTAACGACACATTCATCTGTGTGTTTTTACCCTCAGGGCTTTCTACATTGAAGGGGGCAGGACTCGTACCGCACACATATATACACACACACACGTGTTCCTGTCCGTTCAATGGTGAGTATTCTATTGGCAAGGGTTACTTACTTCAACACACACACACATACACACCCATCCATGTTGGCGGCGGTTTATCAAGGAAAGTGGAGCTCTCCTCTCCGGCAGAGCTCATCTGTTCCTGTGCCACCCTGCAAACCCCCTGTCGACATTAGTGGGCTTTCCACACTCCCCACCCAAGGGGCAGGTGGAACACACACACACACTCACACTTACCAAACACCTCCTACTGAGTGGCAGTGAATAGGACAGCTGCCCAGGAGGTTAGGACCAACTGCTTTGTGAGTAATGCAGTGTCGGCCACCATCAAAGCCAGTTGTTTTGAAGAGACAGGATGTGAGGCAGGATGTCCAGATTAAATAACAGACCTATTAATGTCAGCCTGACAACAGCGCGAGAGAGGAGAAAACTCTTCAGAACTTTAGCTGTCATAATTCGATCCGCCGCCACAGAACAATGCTTTTCGATTTCAGATAAAATAATACCGAAGTCATGCGGTTCTGTGAAGAATTCATTGGCTTTTTATGCACAGTCATATATATACAATGGCAGTGTTCATGTGTGGCGTGTGTTAACAGGGTGTATGGTGTGGGAACGGAGATGGGGAGGTCCCTGCGTTCTTCACGGCCCGGGCAGCCGTGTTGTCAGGGACGGGCCCCGGGTGATGAAGCCTGTGAGGAGTTTGCAGAGATGTTCCACTCAACAATGGTAAGAATCGTCAGGTGGGTCATATCACATTCATTCATTCATCCCTCTCTCTCTCTCACCTTTCCAGTTGACCTGCTTATTCTCTTGCTATCTTTTATTTCAGTACTCTTTTTATTCCTCTTTTCTATCCTGCGTTCAATCCACAACCACACCCCCACGTTTCACATGAGGCCTGTTTCTTGTTCTCCTTTCTCGAAAACCTCTTATTAGAGGGAATTGCTAAGACGAGAATTACTGTTAGCACTAATGCTTATGATTAGGGATTTAAACAAACCCCAACACTGAGTATTAAACTTTGGCTGGATGAATGAAACCACAAATATATCACAATCCCATGAAACTCCAGGAAGAGTTGGTGGCTTTTTGCCTATCATTACTAAGGAGACATATCACATGATTTATTCCTCTGATTAATCTGCAACCAATAGGCCAATCACTATGGCAACTGTGAGAATGACTAAGAGGAGTTTAACCACAATAGCCTCATCCAATCGTAAACGCAACCAACTGCTCTGGATTTTATAACACTTTTTTTTCTGGAAAACTCCTCAATGTGTAAGTCATCCTGCACTGGAGAGGTGCAGGAGAAGCCAAAGAATAAAAAAATATACATAGACTTATACTTTAGTAGCGACCTGACCCCTACCACCCTAGAGTAGCTAGTGCATAGCAATGTGTTGACAACCATTCAGAACGTTGTTCAATGGCGTAGCTAGCAACTTGCTAACCATTCAGCCCCCTGACAATGGAATAGCAACATGCTAACCATTCTGGACACACTACAATTGGCATAACGGTGAATTGTATGTATGAATTGTAGTCCTTTACTGATTCCAAATGACACAAAAAATCTAGTTAGTAATGTAATCCGTTACATTACACATTTTAGGTAATATAATCAGACTACTTTTTATACTTTTAGATTACTTTTGACCTAACTCGTTTATCACATCAATTTAAATAGGATGATCTTGTACCATATTGATATGATAATACAAAGCATAAGAGAATATCTCCCATTTACGGCTATTAATAACATTAAGTTCATTAAATATTATATTATTTTATTTTATATTACATCAAGGTTTCCCAAAGTGGTATTTGTGAAGGAACTGTGACCAGTCTTTGTGGGATGTCCACAAAACCGGAAGACCGTCTATGTAAGCTGTAGACTATTTTAAAAAGGAAAATTTAAAATGCAAATATGTAATCATGTAATCCATAAAAAGTAATCGACCCTAGAAATGGCATAGCAGCATGCTAATCCCTAGCATGGTAGCAATGGCACAGCAACATGTTAACCATTCAGAGCACCCTACTAATGGCATAGCAGCTTGCTAAACATTCAGAACACCCTAGCAATGGCATAGCAAATAACCATTTAGAATGCCTTAGTAATAGGTTAGCAACTCGATAACCATTCAGTACGTACTAGTAATGGCATAACAACTTGCTGACCATTCAGAACTGCCATGGAAATGGCATAGCAATTCAGAATACTTCAATAACTGCAGAGCATCACCCTGACATTCATCCTGGCAGTATGATGCTGGGTTTTGCATCAGTATTTCCTCAAGTGTTTTGCACCCATCTTAAAACATTCTCTTGAAGCAGCCATAAAAAGATCTCTGAACAGTTTATGTGCGTGTTCTGACATATATGTTCTGACAGATGTAGTTCTTTCTCATCAGGTTTTCGTGTGAATAGGAAGTTTCAGGTCTTGTCAGACTTACGGGGAACCTTTATCTTGGTTGTTAACCTCAAACCGTCACTGATGGAAGTATGTAAAATGACTCATTTGACATGTGGTCATTTTGTTTCTGAATTACTCTGCACCTCAGCAGCCAATCATTTCACTTAAATTAAAAAAAAAAAAAGTGTGTCATTACATATCAGTATTGCTGCATTTAGATTAATGTGCAGTTTCCATCAAATGTGCATGCACATTTTCTTTAGCTTTATTTTTATTTTTTACATTTTGTTACATTTCGACAGGCCTGGTACTTTGACTAATAACGTATGTTACCTCATAAATGTCGGTTTTGCATTAGATATCAAGTTACCCAATTCAGTATAGTAAAAAAAAATCTTAATTTTTCTTTAAAATGACCACAGCAGCAACAAAAACTATGATATTAATAATAATCATTCACTGTACAAAAAAACAAACAAAACAAAAGTTTTTATTATTTATATTCTCCATAGTTTCTCCTGTAGTCCATAACTCCATAAAAACAGAGGGGGTACTGAACCACCAGTTGAAAATCACTCCAAAACCATTTTTGTATATTTGTTTTTCTTTATGAGCGTAAATATGTGTCCTTTCGTCACATTTCTCCACAACGCCAAAAGAGGCATTAAAGGGAGTTCAGAACACAAATGAGAGGAGAGGATGAAAGTCTGAGTTGTTTCAAGAAAACCAACATGCTATTTTGCACAACTTTTTCGAGTTGCAATATGTTTCTGTTGTCTTTTCTACAGCACCTCTTCTATCTGTCTCTCTCCTGCACTCTCTCTCTCTTTTTCTATCTCTCACTCCCTCTCTGTCGCTGTTTGGTCATTCTGACGTCCGCTTCACAGCATCTCTTACTGGCGCTGCAGGAGTGTTTCCTGTGCAGTCTGAAGCCTGATTCCCCCCAAATCTCTCCTTTTGCTCCTCACGTACTCTGAGACTGAAGACGACACGCTTTCTACGTCTGTGGCTTTTTTTTTAAATCTACTGAAATCTTCTGCCACTTTGAATTCGAAATCATCCTCCAGTAGCGTTGCAAGTGAAGACGAAGCGGGTCCCTTTCTCCGAAACGGATTTAAAAAGATGTACCTTGCTTTTTTGTAAACTACATTTTGTCCAGGATGGTATCCGCAATAGCATTGCAAATATTGAGTAGTTGTCTACATAATTTTTATTTATTTTTTTGTACATTGTTCAGCTTTGACAGAGCACAGGAAGAGATTTAATGGGTTTTACTTATTTGTTTATATGTTTCTAGGTGTATTTCTGTGCTTGTACGACGTCTAACAGCATAGCAGAAGGGTTCCAGACGTCCTTTGCCCAAAGGTCAAGGGCATGGGATTGTATCTCAAGCTTCTGTGTCGTCATGTTGGTTTCTAGAGATCTCCAGACTTATGGCACGTGTGTGACTGCACACACACGAGCGAGGCTGGCACAAAGCAGCTCAACCGACTAGATTTCATCAGCTGCATCCATTTATAGTCATCATCAGCGGCTTTAGTCACTGAAACAGCATCTTTCTTTTTACATTTCTGTGTGCTTTTATTTTATTTAAAAAAAGGTGTTAACAAGACAAGCAGAAATGTCTGGTTTCTTGTTTAACTTGGTTACTATGCTTCTCTGAATCATTGTTTCCGGCACTGAAAGGGTTAGTAAGTCTGTGAATTCTCCCCTGCCAACTCCCAGGCAGTCGAATAAGTAACCCAATTCGGAGGCATCCGCTCGGGGAAGGGCGTGTATCTGCCTCCCCCCTCGCCCTGATTCCTCTGCGCTCCTCTCCTCCTCCCGAAGCTGTGGTTAGCCCTGCCCTTACGGGTCATGTGACTTCTCTGAAACTCCCTCCTCCCCCTGCCTCCCCCCGTGTTTCCAGTAAACTGCTGAAAGGAGGGGCTGAGTCAGTCTTCAACCAGCTTCCCTTTGACCACAGCTTGTTAAAGAATTTGTCAACGTGGACTCCAGGGTGCACATTTTTTTCCTCCTTGTGATAGCTAGATTTAAAAAAAAAATTGTCTCTCCCTCTCTGGAACGGCTCGATTACGTCAGGCAACCATAATCACTTCCTGCGCTACACCGTAGAGAGAGAGAGAGAGAGAGAGTCTGTGTGTGCGTGTGTGTGTGTGTGTGTGTGAGTGTGTGTGTGTGTGTGTGTGTGTGTGAGCGGCTCACATAAAGGACTTTGATATTTGGCGGCATGTGTGCCAGAGACATTTGTCTTGGTGCCTGTCTGAAAGGGTTTCATTCAGAAAAAAAGACGGGTCTAATAATCTGAGAAAGGGGGGAAAAGAACAATTTAGTTTTTAACCTGATTACGATCTTCCTGTAATTCTCCCAGCTGGCGATCTGATTATACGGCATTAGATCATGCGTAATATTTGCTTTTGCAAACTCACTTGCTCCGCAGACATACAAATGAACTTTCTGTATAAAGGAAACGGAAACGGATGCAAATAAACTCTAAACTACCATTGAAATCTGTTGCCTTAATTTATTACATAAAATATGTGATGAAGAGACAAAATTGTTTTAAAGGGTTAGTTAACCCCAAAAGTGAAATTCTGTCATCATTTACTCATTTAGTTTGCCATTTGTAGTTAAAAACCTGTAAGACTTTCTTTTTCTCTGAAAACAAAAAAGAAGATATTTAGAATTTTTTTATTTTTCATATAAAGAAAGGGAATGTAGTCAAATGTTGTTTTGGATCCCACTGAGTTTCTTTATATGCAAAGTGCTTAAATGATGATAGAAATGCAACTATTCCCTTTCAGGTAAATGTTGATGTGTATGTATATATTGTTACCAAGGTGCCATTGACGTAAGGGGAAGCTGTAATTGTAGAATGTAGCATGGAAAGAGGAATATTATTAGGTGCGAATGTCGATTAGGGAAGTCTTTATGGTCTCTATGCATCAATCTTCGTCATTTCTCTGGTAACACAAGTCGTTTGTGACTTGCTGTCTGTCACTAAATATAAGTGCAGTATTTTTGGGATAAAACCGTTCAGAAGTTTGCTCAGAAATGTATTCTGGTAAATCTGTGTCCTGAAATATGCTCAAAACTGCGTACAAAAAAAAATAATACTAAAAAATGATATGCCCTGTGAACTTACGAACCCTCTGAACTTAAAAACAAAGCCCTAAGAAAAAAGAAAAAAAAAAGTGATGATGACCATCATCAAGAGCTTAAAAAAAAAAAAATGCTGAATAGTGCTGGAAACATATCAGAGAGCTGAAACTGTCTCCCATGGTTTTACTGAAGGCGCACCTTTGACGAGATCTCTTAAATGTAATTGCTGGTAAACCCTGCCCTGAGGGATGCTGGGTCGGAGCTGGTAAATGCGGGGAGGTTGTGGCGGCTGAACACTTTGCCAAATGGTAATTTTCCATGTGCATGAGAAAAAGTTTGAAATAGATTGAAATAAAAAAGAACAAGCAGCCTGGTTATTCATTCATCGTGTCAGATGCCCACTGTTGTGGTTAGAGAGGGAAACTTCCCACTAGAATTATGAATACGTCACATAGCGGCATGATTACATGTGTACCGCTCTATAAAACTCTGAAATAGCTGCTAGATGTAGCTCTCATCAGTTTTCTGTATTAAAGTTTGGCTGTACAGCCAGATAAATGACTAAGGGAAATTAGTCAGCGGCACAAGGAATACAAAACATTCTGAAAATAACTTTCGGTCGGTCGCATGGGGTCTGTTTTGATTTTAATATTGGGAATAAACACATTTAGCTGTGTCTGTTCAGGATGGGCAGTGAGTGAATAGTGTAAACAGATGTCTGGAGATAAAAGATACCTTTGAAGATAGATGAGAGACATGTGACTGGACCTGAATGCAGTGATTTAGTCTTGACATTACTCAGCAGTTATGCCCGTTTGAAAGTGACTCACTGCTTGGAGCAGAAAGATGTGTTTGTAACGGGGATGGGCATGAATGTCGCTCTTTAATCAGCCGCTTTCATCTTGCCGTTTAAAGCTGATCCGGAGTGCCCAAGCTCGAAACAAGACATTCCTCTCTTACCAACCTGACATTTGCGACAACCATTTTTTGTCTGGTTTACTGAAAAAAAAAAAAAAATGAACAGAAGAATCTATAGAAAGAGAGAGAGAGAGAGAAACGGCAATGGAATGAAATGTGCTGTTGCTATGTGTCCAAACAGTCTTTGTGATTGGACAGAACAAATTTGGAATTTTCAAGTTCGTCCAATCAAAACACAGCTGTTCTGCCTGCTCCCCATCACCCCTCCTTTCTCTCTCCTGCCAGCTTTTCTTGGACCGATTTGATGTCCATATTAGGTTTGATTCAGTAAAAATCCCCTCCCATGCTCTTCGACCATTATATCAAGTGCTAATGTACTTTTATCTCTAGCAGCAAAAAGCATTCTCTGCCTATGTACAGTAAATGAATTAAAGATGATCTCATTGGCCCATGTCATCAATATATTAATTGTATTTGCCACCTGTCAGTGATTCTCGCTGTGCCCCTTCTCCTTTTCATGAGGAGAGGGTGTTAAACATTTATTTTCGATCATACGAGATAAACTAAGAATTCTGTGTATTAAAATGATTTTGATTGAAAAGCATGTAAATGCATTGATCCTCAGATGAACAGTGAATGTTTAATACTTGCAGAAGGATTATGAAATGCATTCATAGAAGAGACAAGTTCTAGAGTGTTTTTGCAATGAAATATTATTTAGAATAATTTTTGTTAGCATCTTAAAACATTTATTTCATTTTCTTTGTATTATAAAAATACTCTCACATTTTCATTATAAAATAGATCTATATATATATATATGCTAATAATAAAAGCAAAATAAACTACTACAAATTCTGCTATTAGAAAAATATTAACCTGAAATCTGGTCCTGTCAGTTAGACAGATCAAAATAAATCAAATCAAATCTATATATTTGTCAATTTGTTATTTAAACCTATTAAAATAATTGATGTCTGCTAAACTTAAATGCTGCTGTTTATGCAGACATCCAAACATTTTCCTTTCAAATCTGCTGTTATTATCTTTTCCTAGATTTTTTTCTTCTTTTTTCTTTATATAGTTTTTTTTTATATATGTATACCACCCCTCTTCCCAGAAAGGGTATCAGCAGGAAAGTCCATGTCATTTCAGTAAAATAGCCTTTTGTGAGGAATAAAGCTTCAGATATTTCAAGCTTTCAGTGACTCACTGGAAGCACCTAGGCGCCTGGTCTTGTCCCCCATTCCAATTCAAATGGAAATTTTAAATGTGTCATTCAAAGATTCATGGATCTTTCTGGTAAGGGTTAACCATTTGGACATTTTTGTTCATTTATTTTTAGTCTAGAATACGAGAATTCAATCTGTGAGGTAAGAGACGTGTGCATTTTACTGAATGTCATGTTTTTACGGGAAAATCCTGCAAAAATGATGCATTTGCAAAATTAGATTCTATAGTTTTTTAAGTGTAGTATTATACCAAATTAGTTTGTTTAAATATGATAATAGTTATCTTGTTCTTTATCTAAGAATTGTGTCACAGAACAACAGTAAGTTCTTGTCATTAGTGTAGTTTAACTACATGCTCTTAAGTGAACACAGACCTTCTCTCTCTCTTACTCTCTCTATCTCTCTCTCTCTCGGTTTTTTTTTTCTAATAATGTAAGAGTCCCTGCCAAATTAGCAAGGAGATTAAAATTAATTAAATGAAATAAAATGTATAAAGAACAAAGTCCATCAATGCACAATTCCAGATCTTTGTGTGTGTGTGTGTGTGTGTGTGCTTAAAAGCTTGCCAGTTGAAAATAAGATACACGTATGTGTTGTTCTCTTCTCCTCCTGCTTTATCAGTTTGTATGCTGGCTAAAATCCCATCTTTCTTATGATTCCTTAAGATGTTTGAATTTATTCTAATTGTTTCATCAAGATCATTCTGATGTACTTTTGCATACAAACCATTAAAAAGAAAAAGATTGTGAAAGATATCCTCAGAATATGTGGGAACATTTTGTCCTGCGTGTGTTAAAAGAACCCTCCCAAGTCAGGTTAAATAATTAAAAATGAAGATATAAAATAGCTAAAAATGACTGTGATGTGAACAATTAAAGGGTTTTTGTTAGAGGAACGAATGAAGGTTTAAGGCAAGAGTTCAGTTTGTTCTAAACTGGTAATTGTCTAACTAAACTGCGCAGATGATTTGATAAATTTAGCTCATTGTCAGAATGTCTTTGCACAATAATTGGATAACTATTTAATCAAAAATTAGATAATAGTGTTAATACTTTTCAGATGTGTTCGTTGTCTTTTTGTTTTTTAAAGCAAAGATAAAAAAAAAAAGCATTGAAGCATGATAGATGCATGAAAGAAATTGAAACAAGCAGTTTATTAAAGTGTATTTAAATTCGCCTCACTTTTATCGATGGGTTTAGGTGAAATATAGGTTCTCTGACTAAAAATCAGATGTGACAGTTGCTTTAAATCCATAAAATATATTTAATTTCACTTATTCTTTAACTCTGGATCAAACAGTTTTTATTTTAAATTCGATGAGTTCTTTTTCACTGCTGTCTTTGTATGATCATAACTTCATTTCTGCTGTTGGCATATTAGTATCGAAATCATTTTTACTTGTTGATGTTATTCATTTTTAGAGCGCTGTAGAACATTGAATAGCTACAAATTAATTTTGCTCTGCAAAGAGCACAAAGCGAGTGTGTGTTTCTAAATAGGAATTATTAGAAACGTCAGGTTTTAAGCATTTAAAAAATGGTTCTGGGCATTAAGTGAAAATGTTTTTAAAAAGCTCTGATTATTAATTTTAGATAAAATATGAAATCTCAGTTTTATATATGATTTTCCTCCTCCTTTTCATGTATAGTGTGTGTTGGTTATATCATTTCAAGTCTTTGAATGTATTATTGCATATTAAACGCATCAAATTAACACAGTTTTAATACTTAAAATATGTAAATATAAATTGATTTGTCTGTAATTTTTTCCTTAAGTTATTCTGCATAAAAATTTAGATCACTGCTTTAGAAGAAGTTTTTCGTTTGTGTATCACAAGGGCAAACTAAAATTAATTTTTTAGCAGTCTTTTGTGTTCATTTGTATCTGACTCATTTTTCTGGTTACTTTTCTTTTAATCTTTTCTTTTAATTCTTTTCTTCTTTAGATCTTTGCCATCAGAGCAGACTTTGCAATCCGAGAGATTCCTCAGGAATTCTTAGCCGTCTTTCTGTAAGTGTTCTGACCAATAAAAGTGCTTTCAAGGTTATTAGTAATAGCATGAATATGTCACTGTTTGACAGTGATGCATAGTTTTATTCAGAGCTTCCACTTTTACAAATATCAGCTTTATTGTGGAATCGTAGTGAAGGATTCTTGTTCTTCTTTGTGTGTTATCTTCTGTCTTTTACTCTAATATAGAAAAAAAGTAAACCATTCCTATATTGCATTGAATTTGTTTAAAATCTAGATTTAGAGTGAAAATCTTTGAAGTTTTTTTTATTCCTCATGGTTTCCTAGACCTTCATGATCTTTTTGTTTATTTCAGATCTCATATCTATGTCGTGGATCACCTCTGGACACTTTCCTAAACTCTTTTTGGAATTTATTTTCAGTGCTTTAAGAAAAAAAAAAAACAATGATGAAGACACACACTGAGGTGAGTAAAGACATCACTTAAAAACAGTATTAAATTGATGCAGGTTGAGAGATGTGTGTGTTCATAGGCTTACTTTTGTGTATTTCCTCTATATATATCTGATTCATATTCACAATAATTGCCTAACAAAAAGCTGACAGTAAAAAAATTGAATTAGCAGTTCCTGGCATAAAGACGTTTGAAAATGTGCAAATATAATAGGTTCTTTTATTAACTTAATGCAAAGACAAATAAATAGGTAAAAAATAAACATAAAATACATGCAAAATGTACAAAATGTGTTTCCATCTGTAGCCAATGTATGTTAAAAGAATATGCATACATGCATGTGTATCATGTACATCTTTTTATATATATAGTATATTACAAAATTGAAATGTTTCATAATATCATATTTGTGCAGTTTAGATGCCAGTAGGAGCATTCAGATCAACTAAACTCTAAAATAAAATCAGAGGCGGCCATTTTGTGTTTTAACCGCCTCCATTTTGTAAAGGTTGCAGCTGTAGCCTCTCGATTGAGACGCCCTAACATTCATTCCATACTCAGATGTATTAAATTAAGGTGGAAATGGTCCAAATATGCTGTAACGCATACTTCCAGTAGTTTTTCTTCAACTCTGCAGAATGATGTAGTGTAGGTTTAGGAAGTCAGATGCACTTTTAATATAATTAATACAGGCTACACCTTGTTTTACACTGCACCAATACATTTAAAATGTATTTCGAAGTACATTTAAGTACCTGCAAAGTAAATGGCTATTGATCAAAAAACAAAAAAGGATTAATTTTGCCTCTTCACATTCTTAATGATGAAGTGGGCCTGAAAAATACAGTATGAACAGAAATGTTTCAACTAGTAATTTCAGTAGAGTTTACACACAAACTGTTAAAAGAACCGTTATGACAGCTGACAAAACACTCATAGTGAAAATGAAAAAGAAAAAAAAAACGGCCTTCGTATCAGTGTTTGAAATCAACCCACACAGTGATAAATAAACATTCTCTTACATGCACAAATGAAATGAATCTCAGAAACAGTCACTTTATTCCCTTAAACTGTTGAACGGATTTTCTTAAAAACAAATGTAAGATTGTGTAAACGTCATAATTTCCTTACTATTTAATTCATAAATATGTCTCATAACTGTTCATATTCTAAACTGCGCATTTAGAATAAAACAAATACAATGCCATTATAAGAATAGATTTGAGCTGTTTGGACTGTTACGGTAAAGTTGTGTGTGTGTGTGTGTGTGTGTGTGTGTAGGTTGGGTAGCGGAAAGTGACAGACATAGGAGTGTGTGTATTTAGATGGATAAAGATAGATTGAGAGAACTTGTAAACTTGTGCATGAGCAAGAAAGGAATCAAATGAAAGATAAGAGAGAAAGTGTGCATCTAGGCCAGTGTGTGATAGCGTCAGTGTTAGTCATACATCTACAGTGTCTGAATGACCTCACCTGTGGATCAGGTGTCACACAATATGGTTTTATATATATAACATGACACACTCGTCTCAAATGTTCTCTTGTATTTCATTGGCATGAACTCTCTTCTGACAATCTCTTACTGAGATCTGCTGCTCTACTCGTCTTTTAGGATTAGCATGTTTTGCACATTATGCTCTTTTGGTATATCATGATGAAAAAAGAAATATGGGTATTTATGTGGATGAACCATATATATCATACGTCTTAATTGCTATTTTTTGTCATTAAGGGTTACTATCTATAATATTTCCATTTATTAAAAAATATTTCATATAGTTTATTTTCATATGTGGTGTGTGTGTGTGTGTGTGTGTGTGAAATATATATATAAATATATATATATAATTTATATATATTTTTTTTTTTTTTTTTTTCACAAAGCCCTCATATAAAAAATACATTATATAACATTTAAAAATGTAAAAAAAAACTCATCATTGATGATGGAACCATAGAAACAAGTAAACAGCGGGTACATACAGTTAAAAATGTCCACAAACCCCTCACATACAGTTTTTTTAAAACAATAAATAAAAATCATGATTGATGATGGAACAATGGAAGGAAGGAAAAACGGTTACACACAGTTATACATTAGCATTATATAATGTTATTAAACAAATAATTACAAATAACAAGATTAGCCAGTAATTCTGCTAAGCCCATCAAAAAAAAAAAAAAAGAGGGGGGTTGTTTGCATATAACACATACTAAATTTAACTGCACAGATGATGACACAAAAACAGTAAAATTGAAAGTACGTCCAGATGTGATCATGCAGGCTCCAGACGTTAAGGAGGGTGTTTGTGCGACTCAGCCATGACGGCCGTGACAAACACTGAAGCAGAAAAACATAATGAGTAAGTCCCGACTGATTGAGTTACACCAGGCACCAGCCAACAAACCCCGACCCCCAACACCCACGCCGCCCATCCTGCCTTTTACCATGGCTGAACATGTGAGTCAGCAGGATCTAGACTGGACAGGAGTCATCTTTGATCCTGCTTTACTTCCAGTCAGGTTTTCAGACATGTTTTTGTTTCTTTCTTTTTTTACAATCCCCCTCCCTCGAGTGTATTGGCTGTAGCCCTGGGCCTTGTAATGCTCACACCATCTGTATACGGCCTCTTCTATGTCAGTCTGCTCAAAGATGTGTCATATTGTGTTTTAACCTCTGATCACAGGGGGAAAAAAAACTTCTGCTGATCACTGCCTACTCATATGCTGTGTTAGAGGGTCCATGGGGGGCATGTGATGTGGTTATGAGTGTATCACCCAGTGGATAACTGATGGAGTCATTCTCTCTTTCTCTTATACAGAAAGTCTTTGTGATACCTTCAGCAAGCACATATAGTGGAGCAGATGGTGGCCCTCATTGGGTGAGTAATTCAAGACATTGACTTATATCTGGGGGCCCATGAGCAAATGGAAGGCAAAACGGTGTGTGCACATGGACATATGTGTGAGTGTGTGTGGTTTTGGTGTGTAAGAGAGGGTGGGCGGCCTTCTTAGATGTATAGCGGAAAATGAAAGAGTTAAATGAAAACGAGGAGAGAAAGTCACCGACAAATGTGCCATTGAGCTCCTTTGCTGTGTACGCTGGGGAAACCCTGTACATAGTCTGCAAGGTGTCTACCTACAGTTCCCATAACACATCAAATTGACAGTTGGACTGTGGAAATTAGTATGGAGGCCGTGCCATTGATAAATAACAGGCCGAAATGAGATCATGGGGTCCAGACTCTGTCCGTGGCTTTGAAATTCCCATCATCTTGTTTTCAGAGCTAAATGGCTTAGATAGACAGGAGTTGTTGATGCTTTATGCCCACGTTGCTTGTTGTTGTTATAACTTACTGTAAGATCGCTTTCACAAACATAGACTAAGCTTAGCTCGTGTTCTTAAAATGTGTTTTAAAGCCATATATGCTTTCTCCAAGGCATGAAATAGCATGTGGATGTAGCTTTGGGATTAAGGCAAGACATTACAGGTGAACAGAGTCCAGTGTTTTATTAACAGATGTCACAATAGTTTCACCTGTTGATAAATCACAACTAGGGCTGTGAATCTTTGGGTAGACAGCAATTCAATTCACGATTCATAGGTTTTCGATTCGATACAAGAACGATTTTTGCAAATTAAGAACGATTCGAGTCATGATTTGATTCTGTATTGTTTAAGTGCATGCACAGGATTATTTAAATGCTTTGCCTAAATTCTGTAAATGCTTAGGCAGGGGAAGATTACATAGCAGTCTTTATGGTTACAGAAACTTAGGTTATAGAGAGAGAGAGAAAACATTTTTTTCCATTGTTAGATGCTAGTTTAAAGGGGTCATATGATGCAATTTCAATATTTCCTTTCTCTTTGGAGTGTTACAAACTATTGGTGCATAAAGAAGATCTGTAAAGTTGCAAAGACTAAAGTCTCAAATCCAAAGAGATATTCTTTATAAAAGTTAAGACTCGTCCACACCCCCCTGAAACGGTTCGTTTAAACACACCCCCACATCTCTATGTCACTATGTGGGATGATTTAAAGAAAGAAAGGTTTACCTTTTATTCTCGTTGTAGTATTGTTGTTGCTGGATAGCTGGCCAATCAGAGCACACCTCACTCTTCAGACGGATGAGCCTTGTAAAAATTTACGTGTTTCAGAAGACGGGGCATAGAGGAGAAACAATAATGTACAGTATGTGGAAAATATTTGTTTTAACCTTAAACCGCATAAACATGTTTCATTAATTTTGATTTGATTTAATGGTTTATTTAAAAGGAGACAGTGCAATTTTATAAAACACATGAACAAAAATGGTTAAAAAAGCCAGAATTAGCCAGAAGGCTATTTTTCATCTGTAGTCCCCTGGCCAAGATGTAAAACAAGCATTAAAATACGAACAAAAATATACATTTACAAGTCTATGGCAAATTGACTACAATATAAATGACACTGTAAAATAACATAAGGTACATTGTACCTGTTACAATAATCAGACACACAAAAAACACATTTTCAAAAATGGCTATAGTGTATCTAATATATAATACAGCTCAATAGGCTAGACATAATTGTTAATGAGCCAAATTTTCAATTTTTTTGTAAAGGCCTTGTAAGTGTTGAGCTGTCTAACCTCCTCAGGTATAGAGGAATATACCAAATAATGTTCTTTTTAGCAGCATAATATACCCCTTTAATAATGCTATGGCATGACATGGCATATGGAGATATGTATGTAAGCCAATATTTTCTATATATATATATATATATATATATATATATATATATATATATATATATATATATATATATATATTTACAAGGAATTATTTTCTTATCTCACTTTGAATTTGCTTTAAGAATTCAAACACACTGTTGGACAATAATCAATAATTTCTATAATTTTCACAATTAACAGTTTCCTTCATACAATCGGTTCAACAACATTGTTAAAACACATTTATCATTCAATGGAACTGTGCGTATGCTTTAGACACTTACATTTTGTCGTTGGTATGACCGAGAGCCATTGAAAAAATGACAGAAAAGCAATACTACTTCACTTAGCATTTAGCATTACTGGCCACAAGTATTAAGAAGAAATCACACATCAGCTGATCAAAAAATGTATCAGTGAGACTAATGAATCGTTACACCCCTAATCACAGCACATTACAACAATTGTTTTCTGAAATGTTGCAAAATAGACATTATCTAAATAAATGCAGTGGTCAAAATGGGATGTACAGTATATGCATGGTGCATCGCACATTGGGGGGGGGGGGGTGCCTAATAAAAAGCTTATAATGTAATGAAACATTTTTGTTTAATGGTTTTTAGCTTTTCTAATGTTCAGTAACACTTACTAAGACATGGAACGTCACTTTAAGATCACAACAAACGGGAGACTTTTCAGATGCACACTTCAGCTTTCCCTTAGCACCAGGCGCGAGTAAGACAAGCTTGGAAAGGTACAGGTGCCAAATGATCTTCAGTAGAACAACAGTGAACAACCGCACAAGAAACTAAGACCACACATTGTCAGCTATGTCATGAAATTACCAAAATGCTAATTAAAGCTTGTATAAAATTCATGCATGTAGCCTGTGTATATTTGCATCACATTTAAGAACGTCTCTTAAATGCATTTATTGAAATATTCTGCAATAGGGTGCAAGATGATATGTCATTTTTTTTATTTGTCATTTAATGCATAAGTAGGCTAAATGTGAGAAAGGTTAATTGGTTGTACTAGTCATCATGCGCTAAAGTACGAAAATGAAATCATTTTTAAATGCATAATATAACTCATTTTACATTTTGGCATTTATGTGCTGTTGTCTTCCGCCTTTTTTCACATGCATTCATATGCATTTCAGATTAAGAAAACTTTTTCATTTTCCTTCGTACAGAACTTCATTTGTACAAAACTGTTTCAATAATTGTTTCAAAACTATCTCAATAACAATTAAATACTAATTAATTATATTCAGTTGTGTTTTAGGCACAAAAACAGTACTTTATATTGAAATAATGAAGATTTCTGTGCCACCCCAGACTGGTTGCTGGCCCGTTCCTGGCAAGCCATATGAAAACATCCTGGCTATGCCACTGCCTAAGACGGCAAAGTGATTAATATCCAGCCTGGTCTCATGGTAATTCATACATTTTTAAGAGGTGGCTAATTCATATGAATTTGTACTACCTCATTCATACAAATTCATATAATTTGTGCTAAATCGCATGTATTTTACGAGTTGCACAATTCATATGAATTTGTACGAATGACTTACACCTATCTGCACTGTAAGTCACTTTGGATAAAAGCATCTTATAAATGTAAATTATATAAAGCCAGGTTCAATATCTAGTTCATATATATTTTTGTTTTTTTTCCTTGCATATTAGAGTTAAAGGTTTATACAGAGGGGATTCGGATGTCTCTCTTTAGCTCTCCATACATCAGAATGTTTTTAAACAGCACAAATTCTATATGAACGACATCCTCTATTTAAAAAAAAAGACCGATACTATGAGTATACTATGTTCTTGCCTTAATGCAACTTAAATTATTAATTGTTCTTGTATTAGTAATTGTTTTCCCACAGGGATGAGCAGTTGTGCCTCACATCTGATGGCACTGCTCAGGTTGGTCCTAATTTGTGGGTGGAGATTTGTTGACAGTGCAGGATGGTGATTTGGCTCAGTCATGTAATGGATCTGACGTCGTCTCTGTCATTGGCCTGTGGCCTGTGGTCTTTCTAATCTGAAGATATGACGCCCACCCAGAGTGTTTCATGTGAACAGCCACTTCACATAAAGATCCCATAATGGAAAAAAGAACAGTTTGGAATACTGTGAGTGGGTGTGTGTGAGAAAGAAGGAGAGAGAGAGATGGAGACAAACGCTGAGGGAGACCGTGACATGAGATCTAATGCATCTTATGATAAGTTATAGATTTTTCTTCTGTCTAGTGCACATAAAGACCCTTTAAACGTATTTTGACACTGAACCACAGAATAGTGCTACTCTTTAAAAATAAAATGTTAACTAACTGGTCTCAAGGTCATTTTTCATGAATGTGCAAAATCCATTTTCCTCAGGTTCACACAAATGTCCTATCAGAGGAACCACCAATGTAGTTTATCATATTAACTATGAACATGTTCAACGAAGTTTGACAACCAGAGGGTGTCCAAGACTTTTCGTCATTTTCGTTTTGAACTATATATATATTGCTTAATTTTGTAAACTTAACATTCCTCATTTGTGAAATGATTTCATTAAAAAGTGTGCTCGTGCTTTATTTCATTAAATATACACTACAGTTGGAAAGGTTGGAGTCAGTAAAGTTTTTAATATTTTTGAAAGAAATCCCTTATCTTCACCAAGGCTGCTGATTCGATCTAAATAAACAATGATATTGCAAAATGTTATTATAGTTTAAACTGTTTTCAGAAAACTTTTATCCCCGAAGCATGTTTTATTATATTAAGCTGATTGTAACCCTCTGAGAAAACCTTTTTATTCAGTAAACTCTTTTGAAGAGATTTTTAATAGTTGAGTTAAGCCAAAAAAACCTGATATAATTTGGCCATATTTTTTTCTCGCCATGAAAATAGCCACAGAAGCTAGCAGGGTGTTAAATAAACCAACAAATGAACTGTTTTCTATTTTAATATATTTTAAAATATAATTTATTTCTATAATTGCAAAGCTAAATTTTTAGAAGCCGAATTTAATCCAGTCTTCAGTGTCACATGATCTTTCAGTCATCAATATTTGTGTATGTTTTATATTGGTTTGGTGTTCTGTAAACTGTATTATTTTAGTATGTCTTTGACCTTGACCTATATTGTCAATGTTACACACTAATGGATACTGTTCAAAATTAAGATGCTGTATCTGTACACGGTTTAGTTGTTAAATGTTAGTGGGATCATGTTCATAGTTAATTAGGACACCTGTGTGAACTGGAAGGGAAATGACTTCATATATGCACTAAAAGTCACCTTAGGCCTTACAAAGTTTGTAAAGGCCTCTTGGTTATATATTAGTGTAGCTTAAGTATCTCATGGGTTGTATGTATTTGCACATTTACTCTACCTACAGACTTTTGTATTAAAGTGCATTACTGGTTGTTGTTTTTTTTAGAGACGGTCCACAAAGCAACACAAGGAAGTAGTAGTGTTATATAAGTTGAGCTGTTAAGATCCACATTAATACCATCTGCTGTATGCTGAATCACAAACACATGCTGTATTGTGTTAAACCCTAGACTCCTTAAGCACCTGTGCTGTGGTCAGTAGTGTTGCAACAGGGTAATAGGATGCTATAGGTGGGGATCAACGCTGCTGTTTTTGGCTTGTGAACACCTGTCTTTGGGGCAGCCCCCTGACAATGCAAAGCATCAATCACCCCGGCCATAACTGCAACGGCACATGTAGATTGCATCAGCCCTTTGCTTTGAAAACAGCTCGTTGCCCTCTTACTTTCCTAAAATTGCTGATGCTATAGGGAATTTCTTACAAATCTGCTTCCAATGAAGAACAACAACAATATTATTTTCCTCACTTTTTGTCCACATGATGTTTTTGACCCAAAATTAAGTGGAGGGAATATCAGCAGATTTGGGTTATTTATGGACTTGTTTTTCCTCAAGATATAGTACAGAGAAAGTGAAGATGCATTCAGAGAACTGGATATGATTCGAGAGTTGCGTTTACCGTGTCATTACGGTTTATTTTTTGGTGTCCTTTTGTGGTTTTACCGAGTACATGCACAGATATGATGCAACTGATATCCATCTGAGCATGTGTGTGTGTGTGTGTGTGTGTGTGCGTGTGAGAGGTTTAAATAGGGTTGTTGCGGTATTGTGTGTGTGTGTGTGTGTGTGTGTGTGTGTGTAAGAGAAAGTGTAGGTAAAGCTGCAGAAACATGAAGTTTACCACAGATCAGAGAGTTTTTTTGTTCAAGTCTTTTGTGGATGTGTGTGTGTGTGTGTGTGTGTGTGTGTGTGTAGGTCAGGTATCTACATTGTTGGGACCAAATGTCCCCATCATAATCAAAAGTGAAAGCACCTACATTATGGCTAGCAAATAGCTTAACATACATACTAAATATTACATTTAAAAAACTTCAATGCGGGATGGTGTGTGTGTGAGGTTTATGTTTAGGGTTGGATGATGGAAATATTATTAAATAAATGGAAAGTCCCCACACACTAATCAGTGAATAGATATTAAGATTAAAAACTATGAAACCAAAGCTCTGAGAGTAAGGTGAATTTGTTGGATAAATATCTAGATTTCTTAGAAACACCCTCACTTTTCTTTTTTTTTTTAAATTTGCTTTTTTTTATAGAAAAAAAGGCTGCTTGTGTGCCCTTTTTACAACGTGAAGTAGGTCTGTAGGATTATACTCATAATTCCCTATCAAAGATCTTTCCTCCCTCTTTCATTTTTCCTCAAGGCACCAAAAGATAAATGTTATTTACTGCCATTTTAAGTCTCTTTTCTCTGTCAGTGAAACAAGTTCAGTTGGTTTTCTCTGTCCTCCTTGTTTCAGATTTCACATTTTTGGCAGAACGTTGCAAGCTATACATTCAGCTCTCTTACATGAGAGTTTACATTTACTAGTTTTTACGCTCCGCTCATAAATATCCCTTAGAGAGCATTTAGATTTACACTACAACTATCCAAACATCACATAATCAAAAAAAATAAATAAATAAAATGCTGTTATTTCTGGAATGTTCATGTCATCGCTGTGAACTTTCTAGAGCAATAAATGTTATGTATTTAGTCGTAAACCAGTGAAAAAGTCACGCAGGCCTTCCTGTTGCAAGCCTGGATTGTGTGCCGCACCGTATCCTGGGCTTTATGACACAAATGTTAATGTTTACCTCTTTTACTACCTTCCACTTGTGAACTCTTCTTCCTCTACATTTATGGTCCTACCTTGCTCCTGTTATGGTCTCCTCTTTGATTTTATAGGTGTTAAAAGATCCATCAATAATCACTGAACTTCGCTCGACTTAATTGCGTCAGTTAAAGTGTTATTTCATTGTTGAGTAATATGATTTTAAAAGCTATGGAAAGGCATATTAATTAATCAGGAAAATTAATTCCTTTCATTTTCAGTGTGTCTCTTGAACAGTACCAAAAACAGTAGGAAAATTAAGGACATATTGTTGAATTATACAACTTTAAGACCTGTACACCTTTTGAATGTATTGCTGTGTACTGTGTTTTCCTTTTGTGTGTAGTAGATTATCAATCAAGTTTAATGAACAGACTCTTGCCTATGATTTTAAAGTGTTCTTGTGCTGCTTTGACAAGCAGGGCACGAAAGTTGTGTTTTTTTGCTCACACACAACTTTATGTGCTGTTATATAAATAAACTCTTTTATATACTGTTATTTTATTGGTTTGCATTCTTGCTACAATAAATGTATCCTGTTATTGGCATTGTGGGAGCATTTGATGAAGGTTAATAGTGTGTTTGGTCTGTGAACTAGTGTTAATATTGCTTTGGTTGCTCTAAAAATTCTGAGAGTTGCTATTTGTGCAAACAGATTGTATTTTGAAGGCATATTTTAGGTTTGGTTATCTTTAAACTATTGCATGTAGAAACTGCGGCTTTGACATTTAAAAAAAAAAATTTTTTTTTTACGTTAGTAGGACTTTTGTAGCTGATGCAAATATGGGAAATGCTTTCAGTTCTCTTTCCCTCAAAGTGAAACTGGGTAACTGCTTTATTTCTTATTTATAAGGCTGCAGTTTTACCAGAGCAAATGTGGCTTCATTGACTCATGTGACACATGGCTGAATCAGGCAGTGTGCAAGCAACTGATAATTAAAACATTTTTATATTTAAGATTAAAGAAAATGTATTATTTGAAATAGTGCTTTCCATAAATGCCTATTATTTTTTTTAAGTGTATCCACATGCGTGCAGGTTTATGTACTAGAGTAATTCTGAACCTTAGAATCTGGTGAAAAGCATTTTTACTTACTATAATCTCATATCATTTTTTTGTTCATGTTTTTTGATCATTTGCTGGAGATCAGAATCAGACCTGATTAACTAAACAACCATATCTTGACTTTAAGAAAAACAGCTCAATTTGATGCATCCTATCTGTGAGACATAAAGGAGATGCAGACATTACCATTTTAAGATTAATACCAGTGAAATGACTTTTCGCATTGTCTGCCAAGAATTTTAAATATACATGTAGGCTACAGTTTCGGTATGTATTGTATTTCATGACGAGGTCAATGGCTTTGGCCAGGGTGGCCCTAAAGTATTGTTTAAATGAAGAGCAAACATACGATTAGACGATGGATGTCTGTTTTCAGTCTGGTCAGTGTGTGTTCTATTATTGTTATATGGATCTTCCTGTCGTAAAGTGGGACGTGTATAACTTACAACTGTTGATAATGGAAAATCTTTTATCTTTGCAGTTGAGAGTTATTTTATGCATTACGTTTTGGCAAAGTCTGACAAGTTTAGCTGATTTGTGAGGGCTTAATAAACTGTGACGTCAGTTAGTTCAGGTCTTTCTTTATATTGTGGAAGTACACTAAACCAAATTACCATCATGAGGAGATATCAGGGTCCTGAAGCAGCTTTTTACAGGATGCAAGAGGAGAAACAGAATTTAAAAGTCAATGTAAAAACAAGCAATTACTTGAATGGAACTGTGTCCTTGTTCACACAGTGCAAATTATCTTCAGACTATGCATGATTCGATATTACTATAGTCTAGTAGTCCTGAAATGCTTTGAATTCCGGCTTTTCCTTTGTCTCAGATGGAGTGTGGCTTATTGTTCTGTCTTATATTAATGCTACTTACTGTTGTTATTTCCTGATTTGCAGGCTAATCGTAAGCAAGATCTTAGAACTAATGCCTTGCCCAGGGCAGGCTTGATTATAGATATTAAACCATGTAGGCTTGTTTTCAGATTATGTAAACTAAAAGGATAAATTGAATAGTTCACCCAAAAATGAAAATTACTTCTTCATTTTTGTAGTTTTTTTCTGTGCAACCCGAAATGAGATATTTAGCAGATTGTGCAAGCTGCTCTTTTCCGTACAATGAAAGTGAATGGTGACCAATGCTGCAAAGTAACATTTTCAGATGATAACAACCTTAAACTATAATATGCCTTTAGAAAACCAAATATACCACATTTATGCTACTTTTATGGTGTTTTTACTTAGGGCTTTGACAGTTGCCATGACAACCACGTCACCGCGGTGGTAGATTGCCACAGTGGGTGTCAACCGCCACCAGCGGTAGTGCACGTGATGTCACACACTCTATTGCAAAAATAATACAGAGTTTTGTATACAGGTGTAATAACAGTAATACTCGCAAATTGTTTTACCATTATTTTATTTAGACTGTAAGTCTATGGTAATTCACAAATTACCTCAAACACCATACACAGCATTTCCTTTAGATTGGCAGGTTTGAGCGCAGAAAACAGACATAGTTTATGTATTCAGCAAATTAATATTGTGTTGGGCGATGGACCTCTTTGGGAATGCGCCGCTTGCTTGGCGGCGAAACCGTGAGCGGTGTCTTCACCGGATGCATCACTGTCGCATCGCAACAGGTTTTGTCTGTCTAGTTTCTACATAGGGCATTTGAACTCTGTGTCAGTACCTCATAAATAGGACGGGGCAGTATACTGTGGGGATTTGTCATGTCGTTTTGTGCTGCATCCATTGTAGCATCACTGATTATAATGAGTATTCTGTCGCGGTACGCCGCTCACGTCCGTTAGACAGAGTGTAACTTTCTTATTTAGGCTACTTTTTTGTTAACTGTATTATTTCTTAGATATACATATATAAATCAAACATATATATATATAGAAAACATATATTACATGCATGCACAGTTTAAAGGCAGCTTTTCTTGCCTTTTTGGGAACTCCATGACTCCATGCGTGCACGTAGTTTATTTCACGGTTTGATATGAAAGGATACGGCAGCGCACCTTTGTGCATGCAACATAAGAGCACACGCTGCGAAACTCAATACCGTTTCCGTGCACGCTTGACTCACGCCTAGCGCTGAAGTGAAGTGGAGCGCGCATCTGAAACGTCTCCCATTCTCAGTCATTCTGCGACTGAATAAATATTCATTTTGGGGGGAACTGTCACTTTAAGTGTTGGCTTAGTGCCGTGTGTATTGTGTAGTTTGTTAAATCATACTGAAACAGTCTGTGGTCTCACCTCAGTTAACCCCTCCCATTGATGATATCATTACCGTTGATTGGTGAAGACGGGCAGTTGTTTTCATTCAAAAAATGCTTTTGTGTGTGGCTTATTTTGTGCTTATTCAAATACAGTCTTTCCGCCGTATTGATAGTCATAGGCTCAGTATATGAGCTCAAAGTGAACGGTAGCTAACTGATCGACAGAGGATGCGTCCTTTCTTCATGCGTTTCCATCTGACAGTATCTCCTGCTGTTCCTAAAGAGCATTCGTTAATGGTCTCATTATCGAAACAAAGAATATGCAGATTAACTTGTTTTTAAATAAAGTACTTTAAATGTAACGGATGGTGACAATACAGAAAAGAGAAGAAGGCCTAGAGTAAACAGTAGATGGATGGGAAAGATACTCCTGACACTAGAAATCAAATCAGAGCTCGACTTATCTGAACTCATTCCAGTGCTAATAGGAGACATTACTAAGTGACCACCATTGCTATTTCTGCTACGCTCATTGGCTTAAAATTGTTGTCATAAATAACTAATTTGGTGTTGAATTCCTGGCATGGAGGAGTTAAATTCTTGCTTCTTTCTGGAAAGCACGAAAGGCAAAGTCACCTGTTTTCGAGACATCACCGGACAAAGACAGCACTGAGCTGAAGGTCTCAGGGTTAAGTCCCCATGGAGGGTGACTGGGTGGTGACCAAGCTTTTCACTGGAAAGTTAGTATGAGTTATCTTACTACTGACCGTAATAATACAGAAGAAAATAATCAGCCCTTTATTTTCAGTATTTGTGAGTAGACAGATACCGGATCAGAGTCACAAGAGGGTGAATAAACTGATTGCAAATCAAGTTACACCATAATGTACTACAGAAACTAGGCTTTTTAAGTGTTGAACAGTGAACAAAAGGTCTTTAATTGTCTTACTAAGGCTTTATGCAGCAAGAATCGATCAATGACTTATTTCATTAGATGTGAGCGAGGTGACAGCTTTATCTGCAGAGCTACTGTTTCCCTGACCTGCTCAAGGCCTCGTGTTGTACGGTAAGCCGTGCGAGTCATTGCAGCCCCATCCAGCCGGGAATCTGAGTCACGGGATCTTTTTACCGCCTTTTTTCAGATAGACATGTTTAAACTGCACAGGGGGGCAACTGTAGTGAAAATAGTCAATGTTAGTGTAGGAAGGGGGATTTTTTTTTATATGCACAATGTTCAGAAGTGTGCCACATACCTCATGCAAGAATTTTTGACTTTTGCATAGCAGTGTATAGGTGCTTTTTCAGGAGTTTTTCTTCGAGTCTGAGATAAATCAAAACCAAAGCTGAATCACTTGATAGTCTATTTTATGCATTTAGGGGAAAATTAGGGGCATTTCGTTAAATTCTTCAGTTTTGTTTTGTTTTTGTACAACTGTGTAAATTAAATTACCTCTTTATTTATTTGTTGACTTATTTGTTTATTAAGATGAAAGGACTTTGCGGAGATGGAATGAATTCAGAGAATGCATTTCGTTTGCTCTAGAAAATATGTTGATGCAAACATATTAAAGTTCCTGCGCAAAAGCATATTGTCATTTTAATGCTAATGATTTAATTTTAACGCATCCGATTTTACAAAATAACTGAGAATATTTAAATGAAACAATAAAACAAACTACTGTAATAACTTTCAAGAAATTAATAGTATAAATGAAATGTATAAATGCATGTGCTGATAACATTTTTGGTCGACCAACGTTTAGTCGACTATTAGGAGGCAGCCCTATTGATATTGTTGTTGGTTTAAAACATTTTAAATGATAGTTATCAGCTTTGATATCTGTTGGTCTGTTCGGTTGTGACTCTTTGGGTCACGGGTGATTGGTTAGGTGACATCCTGTTGAAGGTGAGCACGGTTTACCCGCAGACCTAGAGCTCACCGGATAACTCAACCTACAGCTGCCTCACTGTATGACTGTACAGAAAGCATCGTTTCGGTGTGGTTACAGCTCTGTAGGTGTGTGAATGCATCCGTCTTGTGTAGCTCTTTTGCATGTAGCAAAAGAAAAACTGGGATTTTGCATGTACAGGTGAAATTATCAATTATGACTTCCTTAAAATCGTTGTTATTATTACTCCAATTTAGTCCAATCAGTCTATGCAGATATTTTCTATGTGACATGCCGACTTCATGTTTGTATTGATATATGTATATAAGTGAAGCTCTGTTGCTATCGTGTGTTTCCGTTTCAAAACTCATGTTCTTAATCATCACTCCCGTCAAAACGAGTCTCGATGCACGAACCTATTTCTGGTTTGGAGGTGAGTTCGACTTGCAGTGCAGCCGCAAGTGCGTCAATATCGGATGCCATTGTGAGTGTTGCTCTGAGGTTTAAATATCCTGTTTACTTGTTTGCACACTTTTCATTATCACAAAATTGATCTTCGTTGAACGGTTATTTATTGCTTATTTATTAATCAATATAGTCTGTGTGGTGTCATTGCTGACATCTTTTTTAACTAGAATGTCTTTCACTGTATTTGCGGAGGAGACATTCTCGTAGCTCTCGTAGGACACCCCAGTTTTCCTTCCTCCTCTGGCCCAGCCGTAAGCAGCCCGGCCTGGCCTTGCCCGCGCAGTCATCCTGGGCAAGTTTGGTCCTCCAGTGAGTCAGTAAGCAGTCCACCCATAGTGATTTTGTGAATTGTGTTGCTGTGTAATCACAGTTCGCTTTGAGGATGGCTGATGTCTGACTGCTCTCTCGTGCCTAAGCTTGTTGCATGGGCACATAGGAATGATTTGTTGACGTCGACTGGAATTTCCAGCTGATATTTTAGCAGAAGCATCTTTGATCACTGGTGCTCTGTTCCAAGTCCAAGTGAGCGACAGCTTTTTAGGCAGCGTTTTAGGCCTCACTGAGACATTGCCGATTCAAAAGCTGGTCCAAAATGTTCCAAAACAGTGTTTTGAGAAACAAGTTTTTGACTCAATTTTATCCATCTATATTATTTATTGTAGTTTATTACACACACACACACATACACACACACACACATTAGTGTATATATATTTATTTATTTAAGCATCATTCAGTCCTAAAAAATTATTAAAAATAGAAATGTTAAATGAATGTTTTTTTTTTTAAGTGCATTGTACACAATATTTTAATGTGGTTTGTAGTTATTCTTATTAGAGTATAATGTTTTTAGCTTAGTAGCTTGTTAACGGCAATCTCTATTGAAATAAATTGCTGGTCGAGTCTCAGACTGCCATTTTGAGTGCTGCATGGAATTGCTGCATGTGTACACGGAAAAAAATAATGGAAGAAATTACTCAGAAATTGGTAGTAAATTTCACTCATTACAAACTGCAAGTAACACATTTAAATATATGTGACAACTGAAAGTGTTTTCTTGTAAAATATACTTCAATAATATATATATATATATATATATATATATATATTTTTTACAACTTCAAAAAACATTTGTTTACAGTGATAATGTTCCAGATTGATCTCTAATGAGGTTGTGTAGGCAGTAAAAAAGTGGCTCATTTGGTTTCAGATCTCTAATCTGATTTTAAATATAAAAGTTTTGGCTCTCTAGTAGAGGTGTGCGTTTTTATGCACACTTGCCTGTTTTGTGTACACATGTTTGTGCGTTCGAGGTGACGAGTGTCTTCCCGGTGTGGTGGGAAGTGACACTTGTATGAGTGTGCTATAATTACTCAGTTTTTTTCTCTTCTGAGCCAGCACTGAGACCCAAGGGGGAAGAGATTAGTATTCCCTGTCTCCCAGTCCCGTGCTGATAAGTCTTTTCCAAAATAGGAGTGATCTCACCCCTCTCTTTCTGTCTTCCTCTTCTCCTTTGTTTAGTCTGTTTTGTTTTTTTTACTTCATTCTTACTGTTTAAACACGGGACTGGCACAGCTGGTGGAGAAAACAGGAATGAATGTAAGCACGTAAAGCAATGTATGTGTGTGTGTGTGTGTGTGTGTGTGTATACGAGTGATTAATACCCGGAGTTCGGGGATCTCCATTCAGGACATGTTCTCATGGTTTGCTCATGAGGTCATTGGGAAAGATCCTCATGTAACATGGAGCTAGTTTTAACTGACACCAAGAACCAGACTAAAGGTGAATGGCAGTGCACTTATCAATTCCTCCACAGAGCGTGACCTTCTTTTGTTTGAAAATACCTGCACTGTAAATGATTAGGAGAAACTCATCAAGGCCTTTTTTTAAGTCTCTCACCTCATTAGTGTGTACAGATGTGTCTCTGTGTGTGAGAAGCTGTAGATGTACACTGGTTTATGACTTACACCCTTTATTTAAAGATGGCCGTCCTCATCAGCTGGCGGCAATGTTCCTTCTAATTTTTGTTACTGCTGACCACAACTTATTTTTATTGGGCGTGTCCACCTTAACAGAGATATATAATGTCTAGATTATGAATTAGATTATTAAACCGTCATAGAATACACATTTATAATTGTCAATGATGTACATTTATAGACTTATACAATTTACATTTAAACAGATGTATTAGTGTGTGTGTGTGTGTGTGTGTGTGCGTGTGTGTGTGTTAAATACACAATTAATTTGGTTTATTAATCTGACTTTAATATCAATTAATAAAATAGCATTTATTTTATTTTTGTTATTTGTGTGTTTTAGATGAATTTACATGATCAAATGCATAGTTAGTTAAAACCAGATAAATAAATTATTCTGTATGCAATATGAATTTAAATTTTGACTTAATTTTATTATTAATTATTACTAATTTGGACTTCTAAAATATGTTAATGTTAATATTTAAAAAATGTATTTTCTGTCTTGTTTTCCTCAGGAAATTGTCAATGTCAAGATAAGTTTTGTCAGGTTCATAAAACACACACAAAACTGATGCATTGCCTCTGTAGATGACTGAAATTCTCTAGTAATGCAGTTTTTATCTTGTGAATTAGTCAGCCCTGAATATTTACACTTCTGTACTAAAAAACTGTGGACTTGATTTTGAAATGAACTCTGAATTATAAAATATCAAGGTTAGTCTCTCTTTTTATTTATTTTTTAAAGTCTAGAATCTTATGGATTTTTTTCCCATTTGCATGGGAGCAACATCAGAAGTGTGTGACCATGCACATGCACAGCTTAGAGGGAACATTGGCTGGCAGCTTTAGAAGGGACCTGAGGTCAGAGGTCACCTGTGACTCAAGGCTTGAGGAATTCAGTCTCAAGGAAATGAATAGCATGGGGGAAAAAAATAAGAGACAGAAATTGTAACGGCTACAGGAAATAAAAGCTCATTAGAATGTTATCCAGAATATAACTGAGAATTATTAACTGTTTTATAGAGGGATGAGAAGTACAGGGAAGCTGGAACCTGTTTACCTCCAAAAGATACCCATGTTATTCATTGGGAAACACAGAGACACAAATTCTTTCACCTTCCTGCATGCTGATCCCATGGTTCTTTTTGTATGATGTTCACTGATGTTCACTAGTGTTTGTAAGAGGTTTTTCAGTTATACGTTTTAATAAATTTCACTAAGGCTGATCAGTGTTCTCACTAGTGTATGTAAGAGGCCTTCCATGAATGCATATGAATGAATTTCACTAAGGTTTTTCAGTGTTATCACTAGTGCTTGTAAGAGGTTTTTCAGTAATGTGTATGAATGAATTTCACTAAGTTTTTAGGTTTATCAGTGTTATCACTAGTGTTTATTACGAGGTTTTTCAGTAATGCTTGTGAATGAATTTCACTAAGGTTGATCAGTGTTATCACTAGTGTTTATTACGAGGTTTTTCAGTAATGCTTGTGAATGAATTTCTCTAAGGTTGATCAGTGTTATCACTGGTGTATGTAAGAGGTTTTCAGTAATGCACAAGAATGAATTTCTCTAAGGTTGATCAGTGTTTTCACTAGTGTATGTAAGAGGTTTTTTTAGTAATGCACAAGAATGAATTTCTCTAAGGTTTATCAGTGTTTTCACAAGTGTATGTAAAAGGCTTTTCATGAATGCGTATGAATGAATTTCACTAAGGTTGATAAGTGTTATCACCAGTGTATGTATGTAAAAGGCTTTTCATGAATGCACATGAATGAACTTCACTGAGGTTTATCAGTGTTTTCACTAGTGTTTATTACGAGGTTTTTCAGTAACGTGTAAGAATGAATTTCACTGAGGTTTATCAGTGTTTTCATTTGTAAGAGGTTTTCATGAATGCATAAGAATGAATTTCACTGAGGTTTATCAGTGTTTTCACTAGTGTTTGTAAGAGGTTTTTCATGAATGTATATGAATGAATTTCACTGAGGTTTATCAGTGTTTTCACTAGTGTTTGTAAGAGGTTTTTCATGAATGTATATGAATGAATTTCACTAAGGTTTATCAGTGTTTTCACTAGTGTTTGTAAGAGGTTTTTCATGAATGTATATGAATGAATTTCACTGAGGTTTATCAGTGTTTTCACTAGTGTTTGTGAGAGGTTTTTCATGAATGCGTATGAATGAATTTCACTAAGGTTTATCTGTGTTTTCACTAGTGTATGTGAGAGGTTTTCATGAATGCGTATGAATGAATTTCATTAAGGTTTATCAGTGTTTTCAGTAGTGTATGTGAGAGGTTTTCAGTAATGCATATGAATGAATTTCATTAAGGTTTATCAGTGTTTTCAGTAGTGTATGTGAGAGGTTTTCAGTAATGCATATGAATGAATTTCATTTCAGTAGTGTTTGTAAGAGGCTTTTCAATAATTCTGGCCTATACGGCCCCTCTTACTTCTGGGTAAGATTTAGTCACCTCTCCAAAGATTACAGTTTGTAAAACACAAGTGTTGACAGGTAATTCAGTTAATGGTGTTACAAGGCCTCAATCTGTTCTTTGCATCCATTATACTGGTTCAACTTACACTCAAAAATGCTGCTTCCTCCATTTATTTGGTTAAAAGGAGTGAATGCAACACAAATTGTAAAGTTAATTTCAATACATTTTATAAAATTACTTAATTAGTTTGCAACAGGACCACATGGATCATTTTTATGCACTCAGGCAGGGGATTTCCAATTCCTAGCATGCTTTGCATGGAACGGAATGGGAAGATTAAAGGTTAGAATTAAGTGTTTAGCCTATTTTATGCATTTTTGAACAAGATAAGAAAAGGAGGGAAACTTTATTTGTGTCTAATGTTCCATTATGTTGGGATTTAAAGTTTTTATTACATTATGTTGTAGGTTTATGGGTTACCTTGTGTTTAGATTAAATATGTGCTATTGAAAGTTATTTTGATGTATTTAATGCTAAGTTTATTAAGAAAACCCATTTCTGTCCACATTTGAATTAATATTAGCCAAAGTATTGTTGTTTTGAGTGTACTCGCATGCTAATATGTTTAGCTAATCACAGTCTTTCTCCCGCCGCCATGCCTCACTCTTCAAGTGTGTCAGCCTGTCATCTGTTCTTGTCGGGATAGCTTCTGTTGCTCTTTTTTTCCCTTTAATTTTTCTCGTTGGATCTTGTTGACGTTAGCAAAGATTTCAAGCACGCTGAGTCAGAAGCGTGCGTGGTCAAACAGGCCTTGAGCTGAGATAGCCTGTGCTGTCTTTATCTAGATTTCATATCATCGATGACCGGCATCTTGATCATCCTGTTCTTGAGGATCATCATCCTTCCCTGCATGTGTTTGAATCATCTCCCATTTCCTGTTGCTGATGTCACTCAGTAGGGAGATGGACAGACACACAGGAGCCAGTATACTAATGAAATGACCTCAGATACCCCTGTCCGCTCACCTGTGCTTTATCACTGAGGTAACGTATCCTCAGCATCACTTAAATATGACTAATCAATACCAATCAATATAGCAAACCTTGATAACTTTGTTAGCTTGATGCACTCATCCTAGATAAGAGTTAAACAGGCATTGTGGGAAGACTTGGTCTCGATCTGCTGACATACACACATTAAGTGCATTTGCACAATGTGTATTGGTGCAAATTAAGAGTCTTGTCAGTTTAGAAAGTTTTTATTATTATTATTATTATTATTATTGAACTGATTTTAACTGATACTTAAAAATTGTATGATACAATATGATATGAAATACAAATAACTTGTGCTTGGATTTATAATGTATAGATTAAAACATGTAGAGTATACATTACTAATTCACTCTAGATTTGTATTTAATTTAATATCATTTATATATAATTGCTATATTAAAATGTTTAATACAAAAGGTAACATTTTTAAAAACAAAAACAAATGTTAGACTAAGAAACTAAGAAAGCTGTTACATGATCAGATTTGAGAAACAATGACGCATGGCTTTCCTGTAAATCCTGCTTAAATGAAACAACTGATATGACAAAGAAAATCTTTTATTGATTATTGATAACATACAGTTTTTAACAATAGTTAATTACTGACCTGTTATTTCTCTTCCAATATTTTAATGAATGCACATCAGTTGGTTGTATGTTGTGCAAGGTGAAGTCTTTTAATTCATAAGAAAAATCATAAAGGAAATTTAGAACTTGCCAGTGGGTAAATATATGAAAAGTTAGAAACTGAAATTATGATGCAATTACTGCAAAATAAGTCAGCACTGTAGAGTGCGCAGAACAGTGTTACACACTTTACATTTAATCCAAAAATGAAGAAAAATTACTTGTAATTATACTACACATAGTATGCACTGTAAACTAAATATTTTTTTACAATATACATAGTGTGCACTGTACACTAGAGATTTATTCACAATAAACATTGTGTGCACTGCACACTAGAAATGTATTCACAATAAACAGTGTGCACTGTACATTGGAAGTATGTTTGCAATGTTTGCACATTTTAGCATTTATTTCACCGTTTAAATAAAAAAATCTTATCCCACCTTCATTTAGAGATTTTCTTCTAATTAACACACATTTAACAGTGCAAAAATACACTTTTTTTTACATATCTGAAAAGTAAATAATTTAGGTTGCCCAGTTGATAATTTGACTTCAAATTTGAATGTACTTTTTTAATCATCCAAGGGTTACACAGTAGCAGCCGTAATAAAGTTTTTTTTTTTTTTTTTACTCACACAAAAGGGACAGAAGCAACTTTAGCATTAGTTATTTGTCAATTATTTTTTTTAATTACTTGCATGAACAATTCATTACAAATGTATTTATACAGTTAGTGTATAGTGAGGGAAATATCTGTCTGGAAATAGGTTTTGGAGTGACTATTCATTTATATAATTTAAGTTAGCAAGATATACAGTTTTAACACATTTCATACAGATTTTTTTTAATCAGATTTTATACAGGTTTTTTTTATTATTCTATTTAGTAGAAAACAAATGCAACAAAAAAAATACATTCCATCTCTCTGCAGCATTTAATTGTCGTAACATCTCAAAACGGATTTTCCTTCCTACTCAGATATGAACTATAATTCAGGTTCTGACTCTATAAGTGGTTTTTCTTCTGATAACCCCATGATATATACTTTCAGCAGAAGTAATGCTTTCCCACCATAAAAGATGTTTTCACTCCAAAACCATGCCAGATATATTTTTGGAAATATTTCAAGTACTCACTTTTATTGCCCCTCATTGTACAAATCGCATGGGTTCCACCGTGAGCAAAATATGCTCTTAGCAAGCATTTTCCAAGACATATCACAACACATTTTGTCATTTAAAAATATAAATATGACCAGATCATGCAATGTTGACAGAGAGTATATATTTCTTAGTCCAGCATGTTTTCCCAAAGAGATCCCTGCCCCAGAACGTTCCAGAAGTGAAAATCCTTGTTTTATGGACATGGAGATAAGTCCTCATGGTTTAGTAGCGTGCTTCTGACGGTTATTGAGTGTAAGGTCTGACTCGTACAGGCACTGACTCACCATGGCTCATCGGACAAGGCTCGATTGGAGCCCGCCAATTTCTCAAACACAAAGAAACAAGTTTCTGATCTGACTCTTTGTTCTAGCACAGCAGCGTTTCACTATAGCTGTACTGCAAAACCCTGCTGACAGAAACAAAAAACTAATGATGGTTTAGATCTGAGATTAGGCATCAGATGTGCTAATGCTAGCTTCTCTGAGTGTTTACAGTTGGTTGGATTTTGGTATGTTCTCCTCTGAGGTGTGTGGGTGTTGGTTTTAATGGTGGATCTTCAGTAATGTCCTTATAAGCCTGCATCATTTTGCTTTTCCATTTGCAGTTTTGGGGCTTGATGTGTTTGCGTTTAGTTGACCCACATCATGGGTGGTTGATGATAGTGTGTTTGGTTAATGATTTAACAAAATAACCGGTATGAGCTCATCTACTGTTTATCAGTGAAGTTGCACTTTCGGAAACTCGAGTGGGCAGAGGGGCTTGTTTGCGTCTGTGAAATGAAGAGTTCAAAGAGACCGTTATCGGCCACATGACTATGTAAAGTGATAAAACAAAGGTCCAAATGTGTCGGAGAGCATCAGGTCTATTAAAAAAAATGTGAATGTCATTTTAATAATAAATTCTTTGAAGAATCTTGCTTTTAGTTTAAGACATACATATATATAAATAAATATATTATTTTTAATTTATTTCCTAGACTTGTTTGGGAGGGGCCATTTGCCATGCCAGGGCAATCTCCTTCTCTTTTCCTTTCCATGTGATTGTGTGTGTGTGTGTGTGTGTCTGTGTGTGTGTCTCGGTTGGAGGGGGGGAAGGGAGGGGGGAAGTGTAGGTAGTGGCTAAATCTTATAAAAGGGTTTCCTAATATGGGCTGTCTCTCACAGAGCCCCGCCTTCCTGCTGGGAGTAGGTGGGGTTTACACACTCTCTCGACCAGTAATCACACAGCATGGACTTAACTTCCTCATTAATTGGCTGAAACCAGTTCTTACAGGAACCGCCAGTGATAAATGTGAGAGTTCTGAGAAATCATTCATTTCTTCCTTCAGCCTAGCTGAGGGACATTACAGGGGAGTGTGGATGGCTCCGTGTGAGCATGCTTTCAGGACAAGCCTTTTTTTTTTCTTCTCGTGTGTCTGTTTTTTTTTCTCCCTTCCATCATTTTTTTTTTTTAAATGCTTAGGATATATAGTTCCCAGAACAAGCTGTACTTTACAGATCTTTTTCCTGCCTTATTTGAGTTTCTGTCTTTTGGGATAACAGAGCTCGGTCTCTATCTCCCTCTCTCTGTGAGCGGAGAGAGGAGAATCGGGGTAAAGGAAACTCACTGACCTTTCAGAGTCGGTAAGTGAAATTTATGTGACCTCTCTCTCTTTCGCTCTCCCTCCCTTTCTTTCTCCGCTCTCGTCCCCTCCTCCTCTTCTCCTTTTCTGTCACAGAGCTTTTCCCCTGTTTGGCGCCTCTCTACAGAAGCCTTTCAGGGAGTACCTTGAAGCCCAGAGGGCAAAATTACAACACCGGACGGGCGGCGCACAGAAGAGGCCACCCCAATCGTAAGTCCCATCACTCATCTCTTTTAACCTTTAAATTTGCCTCAATCCCAGACGTGGCTTTTGTATTTTTGTTTATTTTTCCACCATTCCTCCTTTTAATTTATTACGCGCACCCCTATTTCTCTTTTGCTCCACATCCTAATTACCTCCCTGCCCTAATTATCGCTTTGAGACTGGTTTTATTCTACCGTGTGATTCTGTTGAGGTGTTATTGTTTGCATGTGGCAGACCGTAGTGTCAGGGGCTCCGCGAGGGCCGTGCGGTGGTTGGTCGCGGGGGCCTGTTCGGGGTCTGGCTGAGGAGGGATGCTGAGTCATACTCCGAGCTCTTTGAGTGAACCGGACACTCCCCCACGTCACACTAACTCACCCCCCTCCCCCCCTCAGCAGCCGAACCCTGTTGAACCCAGCGCAGGCTGCCGGAGACGGGAGGGGCCCCTGGGAGTAAAAGAAGAAGAAGGAGGAGGGTCGGGGGATGTTGGGAAGGGAAGCAGCAGGAGGAGGAGGGTTGGGGGAGGTTGAGGCTATACTCACGATTCCTGCCACCGCTGTTCCCTCACAAGTGCGCACAGAAACAAAGAGCTACACCTTCTTTTTTTTTTTTACCTTCGTCTGCCCATGTGCGAATCCTTCGTTTCATCTAAAGAGCTTTTCCAGTTTGCGTGCATGTGTGTGTGTACGTGTGGGAGGAGGAAATGAAAGAGAGAGAAAGAAAGAGATGAAGTTGCACAATGAGAGATTACGGATGTTTCTGGAACAATGTTCCTTTTTTCTGGTAACTTGAACCTACTGCTGTTACTTAAGGAAAGCTGCGGGCTTGTTCAACCGGCAGGAGGAAACGATGCCACCGTGCACGTGTCACTAACGTAAATCTTGTTTTAAAGAATCAGAGAGAGATTGGAGGGAAATGCACGTGGAGATGAGTGATTGCTTAACCTGAGATGTTTCTGATGAGTTAATGCATTGATGATGAAGCATAATCGACTGTCTTTTACTCTCTCCTTACAGGTTTTAGAAGATGGTGATCAGCATAGTGCATCATAGACTTTTGGTTTCCAACGACCTTATAAAGCAAAACTAAATCAAGGAACTAAATTTACCCTAAAATCCAACAGCTTCCTCAATCTCATGACAGCCACTGCTAGAATAATAGGTTTATTTTTCTCAATTTTCTTTGAGGTTTCTATTGTAACATGGCTATCGGTTAACATTTTTACTTTTTAATGTGCTTGCTAGCTGGTGGTTTGTGCTGAGATACTCATGTTCTCAGCTCTATCTTGCACAGGTTATCTGATCCCAATGGTTTAAGGTGCACTGTGGCTTATGTTGTGTGTGGTCTGTTACATTTAAGGGACAGATTGCAAATTTTAAAATTCATTGTTAGTGACTTTATGTGCTTTTAAAAATCCAGCATATTCCAATTCAAAGTGCTTGTATAATTTTAGATTCAGAATTTGAATTTAGGTAGCAATAACAGGAAGTTAATGTAAAGTAACACTGACTCTAAAGTCGCTTGCGTTACATTAGTTCTTCTGAGGAAAGATCGTCTTGCGTTCTAAAGCTTGGTGAATCATAATGTTCCTTTCGTCTAGAGTTATTGTTTTGTTTCCAGAGATCCAAAGAGGAGAGGGAGAAGGAGTGTGTGTGTGTGTGTAACCACATGACTCACTACAGGGCCACTCCAACAGATGCAATTACGCATTCAATAAGATTAAGAAGCGCGTGTGTTCGGGCACATATGTGCGTAGGCGGCTGCCACGTTTCGCGCGTAGCTCGTTATCGCTCATATTCTATAGGTTACATCCGATGAGCATCCGGTCACGCGGGAGGATGCTCGCAGCTCGCTGCTGGATTGGATTTGACTAACAGATTGTCTGTCAATTTGAAAGGTTAGTATCTTGCCTCTTTTACAGTGTCGAGTAGTTAAAACGAATGCAACGCTAGCGCCGTGGTGGTCCCCAAAACGGCACATTTTGGACGTCTCTTTAATCTAGAACACCTGATTCAACTCGTTATTAGAGGCTCCGCGTCCTGAAATGGGTGTGTCAGATCTGGAGTGTTGGGGGGGGGGGGGCACCGGAACCAGATTTAGAACCACTGCACTGGTGGCATAACGTAAGGCAGCTAGGCAAACGTCTTGTGCGTCGCTTCTTTTCGCGTCTTTTTTTCTTTTAATTGCTTGTGAAATGTTTTTTCGGTGCCTTTTTGTATCGCTGCCCTGGTATGTGAGTCTGGAAGCTGCAGGCGTATAAAAAAATGGAACAGTGTGGAGTTTCTTTTGCCGTTACCTTAAACGAACTCTCAGCTGAACTCAATGCACTGCCCGCTGCTGGAGTAGAGGAGAGGCAGTGTTGCCAGATCTCGTGAGAAAAGCAGCCCATTGGAAACATTCGATTTTATTGATCAGCATGAAACATTTAGATTACAGAGATTTACATAAACAGTTTTTATGACATTGACTAATTAACTACGTTTCATACACTTGAAAAAAATGCACATGTAATTGGATATCTGAATTAATACATTTAAAATCTAATTTATACAAAAGTAATATGAATTAAAAAATGTTGGCCAAGAAAAATGTAAATTGTATTGAATTATTATGCAAACAAACCCAAAAACGGCAAGGCGCGATTTCCCGAATTAAAAATCGACTTGATGTAAAGTGGCTTATAATACGTGGATATGGCAACACTGCTGAGAGAGAGGGAGAGAGCGAAGTGGAGCGCGCGAGAGAGGCTGTATCTAAAAACCCAGCGAGACAGTCTTTCTAACGTTAGAGCGCGACGATGCTGCCCCAGAAAAAGCTGTCTAGGTAGGAGCCTCGCTAGGATTCGAAACACAGCCAGGGTGAGACAGAAAGGAGAAGCAGCGTTCGGTTATCTCACACAGTGCTTCATTGAATGAGGGGAATAAAGCTTTCGGTTCTTCCATAACGGGATTTAAATCATTATATTGTTAGAATGTATGACCACGCCCCTCTTCCAGCCCCACCCTCTCGTCTCATCATTGGTAAGTGAGTTAATTCTTCATTATGTTTCTTTATCGGTGTGGACAAGTCTCTCCCAGTATGTCAAATAGCTTATCAGACTGGTGTTGGCTGTTACATTCGCCCGGCGACAACAGTCTGTAGGCTGTCTGACATTTTGGGTTTTTTCATCCCCCTGTAAACATCTTCGTTTTTAATCGCTGTCTGTTTTGTTATTATAAGTAGTTGTCATTTTTATAACTATATATATTTTTTTTTTTACTGAAAATTTTTTTTTTTTATTATTATTATTTATTGTCTCGATATTGGTGTCTAATTTTAGAGGGGTCGTTATGAAAGAAATATTTCCGATGTGTGTGTGTTTACAGAGCGCGTAATTGACGTGTTTCTGCGTAGCCTTTCTCGTTGAAGGGCGTGTGTGTGTGCGCGAGCGCACGTTCAAAACTAGGTTTTGTCCACTTGAATTTCTTGAGAATCCAGAAAGAACACACCTTATTGCAACACACTCTGTTATGACACATCTTTTTGCCCACCCCTTCATTTGCACTTGCTCTACATTTTTTTTCTCTATGTCATATAACTGCTCAGTCGTTATCTAACATGAGCAACTGGTATTTGTTATTAAATTAAAAAGATGTTCATTAAGCAATTCCATCTGTTTTTCTCCATTGTAAAACCACAGGGTGACCTGCTTGTCTTTCACAGAAGAGTCGTATCATTTCCTCTAACTGTTCAGAACATCCTGTACTTTAGGGAACCCCCTCTGCCATTCATGTATGTCTGTATGTGTCCTGAGTGTGAATCAATAAAGATGAATGAATTAGATGTCAACCCGTCTCCTGGTTTTTGAGTTGAGTTTTGTACATTTTATTATTTGAATTGTATAATATATTGTAAGTTCGTTTAGTGTGCTGCAATGCAACAATAATTGCAGGCTAATAAATGTGATTTTTGCAAGCTGAAGAAATTTGAATTAAAAAATGTTAAGTTTTAAAATTTAGCAAGTAAAATTAAAAAATACTATACATATCCCTACATATGTATGAAAATAAAGATGAATAAAAAAAACTCTGATATTCAAAGTTCAGGTAAAATAAAAAATGTAAGACATTTTAAGATCAAAGTTTACATTTTAAGATCAAAGTTTACATTTTAAATTTGCAGTTTACATTTTAAATTTGTTAAATTTTGTTAAAATGAGCAATTATTTATCTTGTTATTTGAGTTTAATAGTATGTTTTTCTCACATGAAAGTTTATTTAATGCAGAGCAATATGTCATGCAACAGTTGCAGGCAATTAAATGTCATTGCTACAGGTTAGAGAAATTATAAGTTAAGAATTTTAGGTGAACAAAAATAAAAATAAAATAGTACTATATACATATACATAAATACATGTGTAAGAAAATAGATAACCTTTTTAAAATATATAACCTAACTGAAACAATTTTGAAGTCCGTAATAAATGTTATTCCTTTATGCGCCAATAAGAACTGATTATATATATATAAAAAAATACTAAAATATTTGTATTGTATAATATTCTGTATAATATCATATGAAATAGTTGTTGGGTGACTCTTCCTTTAGTGATGCGACTAATTCAGCAACGATCACGCCCACTACAGTTAGGAGCTTCGCCTGAGGGTTCGCCTTCATGCAAATCACTCGTTTAAACCGGTTTTAATATTCAAATAAGGCTTGACATTCAATTGTAGCTTTCTAACAACCCTCCTCCATCTTATGACCAATCTATTGTGAAGGTTGCACAATAAGGTCAGGTGTTCTTGATTAGCGTGTGACCCAACACCGAACTTTTGCTGGTTCAGTTAGAATTCAACGTGCATAACTTACCTAGAGCAACCAGTAGGGGCCAGAGGTGAACATTTTTGAAAATTATTTTCAATACTTAATAAAAAAAATAAAAATAAAAAATTTAAATATAAAAGGTACGCATTAAAATGATGCATATTATATTAACAGTTGCATACCTATTATGCATATTAACAGTTGTGTTGGCCTAAATTAAAGTGTCCTCACGTTTTACGAAGTGCATGTTATCTGGGTGAAGGTAAAATTGCAAAAGTTTCCCATTTACAGTTTACAGCTCTCAAAAGTGCAATCAAGTGTATTCAGAATTAAAACTTTGCTGAAGTTCAGGTGAGTCGGGGGCTTTAACCTGTCACATGAATCAATGATGTGCTGTCACCGAATAGGAGAATACTGGCACACCCAAGCTGACTCAGAACCAGGTGTAAACGTTACCTGACACAGATCCTGGACCTCTTTACCTCTCCAGAAACCCACAGGTATGTATCATTAATCTAGCGGAAGAATGAGACCTTGAGAAACTGCTAGACTCCTGCTCGCATTCTAAGCATTTTGGAACAGAGAACAATAGTCAACAATCTACAACAGGAGGCCCGTTTTTACTGCAAACAATTAAGCTTCAAATGGCTTGCTATATTATCAGTCATATCAACAGCCATACATTGTGATGACCATTGTTTTGGTGTCAGGTTGTGTAAAGTATGAATGAGTTATTGTGCCTCGTTTTTAAAAACATACAACTTTGGAAAGTCCCTGTAACTATAATTTGCATAGTGTGTGTGTGTGTTTTCTCGCTAGGAGCATATGTGACACAAAGTGCCCATTGTGATCCATTGATGTGGTTTTTAAAAGTGGGGAGCAGAGAATTGTGGCTATCCAGCACTTTGTAACAATGTATAGTGTGTTAGCTTGCATTTTTTGCCAAGCTTGCTGACTTTTGAGTAGTTTAGGATAGGACGAAATGAATTTACCTTCATGAATAATCAAATACTGGGAAAAAGATGAGAATTTTCGTACATCGATATCCTGCCAAATCTAAACGTTCATAGACACAGGCCTAATTATTCTACACAAAATCAAATGTGAACCTGGACCACAAAATTAGTCATGAGGGTCATTTAAAAAAAAAAAAAATTGAGATATACATAATCTGAAAGCTGGATAAATTAGCTTTCCATTGATGTTGCCTATGGTTTAGGACAATATTTGGCTTAGAGACAATTATTTGATAAAGATCAAAATAAGAGAAAATCGCCTTTAAACTTGAACTTTAAAGTTCTTCGCAATTCATATTACTAATTAAAAATGAGGTTTCGATATATTTACGGTAGGAAATTTACAAAATATCTTCATGGAACATGATTTTTATTTAATATGCTTATGATTTTTGGCATAAAATAAAAATCGATTATTTTGACACATACAGTATTTGTTGGCTATTGATATAAACATACCCGTGCTACTTATGTTACAGGGTCACAAATATTCCAAAGCAACACAAAATATTTTAATGATACCATAAAATGTAATGTAAGTATATAGGCTATGTGTATAAATACTAAAAAAAAAAAAGTTTGGGATTAACTTTGAAAAAAAAAAAAAGAAGGTTAAAAAGAAACGTCAAGAAACAAATTCGAAACAGAAAGACTGAAATAGTATTTTATAATGTAACTCCAATCTTTGTTCGGTGTACAATTTAGGAAAACCTTTCTTTATACCCTCTAATCAGGTGAAGAAACGTGTAGTTATTTCATAATTAAATAAAGTATGCTTGAAAACAGGCACACTACTGATTATGCAATAGCTACCTTTTACAAAATTACTATCAGCAGGCACTTGAAGCTCTTGCCAAAAGCAAAACAAGGTTTTTTTCGACACCTGCCGGCAGTGCAGCGGTACTACAGGTAAAATTAGCTTCCTATAAACATTTCTTTTTGTATGCCTACACCCACTTACCTCAGCTACAACCTTCCGGAGTAAAATAGAAGACATTTGTGTTTAAATAAATAAAAACGTAAATGTAGTTGTTGACAGTTGTTTTACACAATACGGAGCATGCGCACGGACGCTCTGTGAAACTCGCTGTTCGTCGTGATTATCGTTTACTAGTTAATCTACGTAAGAATACATTGCGTAAATTACCGGAGCCGGTTATGGCGTCGGTGAGTTGTGCCGGACCATGAGGTGTCCGTATTCATCGTTATTCCGGTATTGGGGTGTGTAAAGAGACTGTGGCCATGGCTGGTGTGTTTGATATCGACCTAGACCCGCCGGAGGACAACGTGTCGGACGAGGAGCTCGCCGACGGGGTATGTAACCGGTAACCGGCTCGGTTTCAGTTTTTCCGCATCGCCTGGACCGGCCTGAAGATCGACCCGGCACCTTACACGCTTCGGCCGAAAAGTACTATGGCTGTAACGTTACTGTAGTAAACCATTAACGTTACCTTTAATATTTACCATGTTCTATATGATTAATATGGTTTCAAATGTTTTACAGAGGAAATATTTTTATAGGTACTTGCCATGACATAATGTCAAAACATGGCAATATCATTATTATAAGGAGACATATTTGTCTGTTTTAATACGATTTTAGAGTACACCTTAATATAGTTAAGCTAGTTTAAGATGGTGTTTAGCTGGTCTGAGCTGGACATTAGCTTGTTGTTTATATGGTGGATCTTCTTGGAGCAGCCATAAACCAGTTTGGTCAAACTGAAGATATTCTATCTAGCTAATTTAGCATAAATTAACATATTAGCTATACATAGTTACTAATTCAGACCAGCTAGAAACCACTACCTGCTTAAACTAGATTTTTTGGAAACCTAGGTGTATGAAGTCCTAACTGTACGAATGACTGAACACTTCAGAATCGTATTAAATATGAGAGAAATTAACTTTTAAAACATTTCAGCTGCAGCTACTTTTTGTATTACTGAAATTAAAACAAAATAGATTTAAGAGGCTAAGTGTTCAAAAGTTTGACAAGTTCTCATGTCAGATTTTTAGACTAGCTTTGCCCCTCTGTAGATCCATCTTGCCTTGGTCTGACACTCTCTCTGTTGTTAGACTGGGTCTTGTAATGTGATAATGGTGATCAGTGACCTTGATAACTCCAGTTGATGGAAAAGAGCCAGTGCCCGTCAGTCACTGGGACAGATTGAGTTTTAATGGCCGTGTCAGATCTGCACACTGTGCATTTAGTGAAAAGCTGCAGAGATACAAGAAAAACTGCAGTCCACACCTCAGACACTCTGAACCTACCATAAACACCAAAAATGTGTTTCTGTCCACAGGCCAAGAGTAATGAATGCATGGACCAGTGCAGTGGCTTTGAATTGTGAGTATGTCAAATTGCTCCTAATTATATTTGTCTAATTTGATGATGTCATTTCAATTAAACTTCTCAAAAAGTGGAATGTCTTCTTTTTAATTCAAATGTTGATATTTGAATGTTTTGGAGCAGTATGGAAGACTGTGAGAAGTTCGAGATCTCTGAGAAGAGTGTAAATCAAGGCACGGAGCAGATCCGTCCGGAATGTTTTGAGTTGCTCCGTGTTTTGGGTAAAGGAGGATATGGCAAGGTAAGCTAGAATAGCAGTGCTACCCATAGTTTCCTCCCTGCATGTGGTGTAGTTTGAATGCATAAATAATGCTGCAAAATAATGCAGGCAACACTTCTGTTTAAAAGTTTGTGGTTGGAAACCTCAAACAAGCAGCTTTAATTTAAAATAAAAATCTTTTGTAACATTCTAAATGTCATTACTGTCACTTTTGATCAATTTAATGCGTCCTTGCTGAATGGTATCCATTCTTTTTTGTTTAAAAAAAAATCGCACTGACATTTGAAAACAATATTGTACGTAATTTGTTTGGACTGAGGTTTTAATGCCTTTAGTTTTCGTTTTGATATTTATTGTAGATCTAACTGTGCCATTTTTATTGGACTGCCAACTTAGTCTATATATATGTTAACAATCCTTTTCTGTTTAAAAAAAACAGGTTTTTCAAGTTCGCAAGGTAACAGGGGCAGATTCTGGGAAGATATTTGCCATGAAGGTCTTGAAAAAGGTATGGCCCCCTAAAATTCCCTGAAAGTCAGCATGGGTTGTTCCATCGTGCCTGGTCCTGCTGGTTAACAGATTGTATTGGTGTGGTTTGCTGCAGGCCTGTGAATAATGTCTAAGGAATGTTTCATCATTACCTATAAACAGTTTCGATAATGATTTGTTTGTATAGTTTTAGTGTGTTTTTCCTTTTCACAACAGCTGATAACATTTTTAAATATTAGAATCACTAATTTTGTCACTTTGCATTTGCAAACAAGTGGATCATAACAGAAATACACTGTAGCATTCAATAGTAGAATATGACTTTGCTTAATTTAAGGCACAATAAAAGCATGCTTAATGCAGTCTAATTTGGCCATATATCAACATTGTAGAAAGATATAATGTGGTCACAATATGATACAACAGAATGTGGATCTGCTCTTATCAATTCTAAATTATCTTGACACCACTCTATAACAGAAGGAGTGTAAGCGATGGCTGTGTACTGAGGCTGTTTAATTATTTTGAGATTGATGCTGCATTGTTCTCTGTGGTTTGCATGACTTAAATGCTCCGGATTCCATTCCCAAATTAGATTTGCACACTTCTGTTTATTGCAATAAGTTAAAAGCATTAATGAAACCAGCCTGATGAGTTCACAGCTATGGTTAGGGGTGTTACAACCCTCCAGCGAATAGATGTTCACAGGAAGAAAACGTACAGACATTGCTTGTGTGCTTGACATATACTTAAGAACACAAGATCTCTTAATGTATTCTGTTACTCTTGTCTGTTTCAACAGGCCATGATAGCTCGCAATGCAAAAGATACTGCTCATACTAAAGCAGAAAGGAGCATCCTAGAGGAAGTTAAGCATCCCTTCATTGTGGACCTCATATACGCCTTTCAGACTGGAGGCAAACTTTACCTCATCTTGGAGTACCTAAGCGGTGAGTTCTTAATAGCTACTGGTGCTTTCTTGAGCACAAAAGTCACCAAATCCTGAACCGAAATAAATTCTAGCAGTATTTGTCTTGGTTTTGAGAAAAAAAACCTGAATCCTGTTCATGTTTCTGTAACAGGTGGAGAGCTGTTCATGCAGCTGGAGAGGGAGGGGATCTTCTTGGAGGACACAGCCTGGTAAGTGGAGCTTTTATCAGTCTTATCAGGGGTCAAGATGGCCTGTCTGCTATCTGGTTGAAACACCTTTGTTGTGTGTAAACGTTGATCTTCTCCAGGAGGCTTTCAAAATGCATTGGCTTAACAAATGTAGTGTGTGTGTGTGTGTGTGTGTGTGTGTGTATATATATATATATATATATATATATATATATATATATATATATATATATATATATATATATATATATATATATATATATATACACATATGTGATGCTTTGGAGAAAAATGTGAATTATTAAAGGGTTTGTCATGTCCAAAATGTTTTTTTTTTTTTTTTTTGTCATTATTTTCGTACCTTTATAGTAATTCCAAACCTGTATGGTGTTTTTTTTTTTTACTTTGTAATACACAAACACACACTTAATTATTTAAACATATTTTTAATGAGTCTTCATGCAGTTCTTTTCTGTACAACAGTTTATTATGACCAAGAGCTGTCAAACTCCATAAAGGAATGAATCACCTTAAAAAGTGGCCTGTATGATTATTGAACTATATTTTAGGAATCTTTTGAACCCTAATTTATATGGGGAAATAACATCAAAATAAATATGAAACAAAAATAAATAAATCCATAAAAAAAAATGTTGTTTCTTTAATGTGATACAATAATAATAAAATTTACATTTTGTTTAACAAGGAAAACAAATGTTTTAATTCATTTGTGAGCTTTTCAACTTCTATAACCTTTAATTTATTTACTTATTTACCTACCACCCTCTAATTTTATTTCCTGCTCCTAGTTTTTACCTGGCAGAGATTTCCATGGCCTTGGGTCACCTTCATCAGAAAGGCATTATCTACAGAGATCTGAAGCCAGAGAACATCATGCTCAATAACAATGGTAATAAAACACACTCATACGCACACACCTCTGTCCTTTTATCCCAGATAGTCCTCCGACTTGCAGCACTGTCTGTTCAATAAAGACTGTTCTCCTCTGGATGTCCTCATTTCATTCTCATCTCAGGTCATGTGAAGTTGACAGACTTCGGACTCTGTAAGGAGTCGATCCACGATGGAACCGTCACACACACCTTCTGTGGAACCATAGAGTACATGTATGTACAAACACACATTTTCAAATATTGCTTAGTGCACCTTTAAAGTAATTTCTAGGTCTAAATGGCTATTGTAAAAACAGTTCACCAGAATGGGTTGATGCTGATGTTGTACAAACCATGAACATTTTTTGCTTCTTTTTCTCAAATGAATGACCTGTTTAGGCTAGAAAGTGAGCTTTGTTTTGTTTACCAACTTGAACTTCACTTTTAAAAGCGCATGATATCATGTTTTCAACGTTGTGGCCTCTTGGAAGTCCATGCAGAGCAGTTCATGGAGGTCAGAGGCTCCATCAATCATGTCAACTGAAGCCTTATTTGGGGCCTCTGGTGTCATTTAGGTCAAAGTAAAAAAAGACAGCAGCACAATAAATGGTTGGTGTGCTGGCCTTTTCTCTCTTTACTCATTCATTTCGTCTCTCTCTCTCTCTCTCTGTTTGTCTTGTCCTCTTCCTCTTTCAGGGCACCAGAGATCCTCATGAGAAGCGGCCATAACCGAGCTGTGGACTGGTGGAGTCTGGGAGCCCTGATGTATGACATGCTGACAGGAGCTGTGAGTGTCCCATCTTACCTCTCCATTCTGATATGTTGATTCCTCATTAATGTTTTCCATTCAGTTAGAGTAGGTCAGAAAGCTGTATATTATATCGGTAGATAAATATATACATAATATTCAGAAGGCAATCAATACCTCCTGCCATTCTTTTTACTTTAGTTTTACATCTTGACTAGGAATACGTGTGAAAATTCATTATAGATAGGTGAGGTGTTCTATTGACACTTTTTTTTGCTAGACAGAGATTCTGTTGACCTGGTTTTTGACCTCTGTAGACACTGTTTTGACTGTGTGAACCCAAAAATAACTTTGATGGAACCTTTGTCCAAACAGGTAATTTAAACAAATTTAAAATAAAACCTGGAACCAACACTACATGACCAAAAGTATGCGGACACCTGAACAGCACATTTGTTTGACATTTTATTTTAAATATGTTGGCATTAATACAGAGTTGCTCCTACAAAACCACATCCACTTTTCTCAAGCCCCGTCCACACAGAGATGAGTTTAGCTGTATGCGTAAACGTTTTGTATCATATCAATGTTTCGTACAGATGCATCTGGCTTGAATTTTGTGAGCCTGAAACCAGTATTTTTTTAAAAACCGGGTCCCAAAGAGGATAGATCAACAACAAAAAAATGACGCCCTTACGTTTTCATGTGTACAGCCAATCCGTATATTTTGTGAAACAATGATGTCATCACCCCATTCTGTGCATGCTCCAAGTCGTCTTCTCAATTTTTAGAGGTGTGGCTAGAACGGATAAAGCTAAAAAACAATTAATAAAATTTTTTACCTGCTAGATTGTATTTTATTAACTCCTACACCTACCCCAATTCTAAACCTACCTCTTAAGATAATGCAAAAACAGTAATTATCGTTGTACAGTGTGACAAAAATATGCTGCAATGATGTGTGCATGCCCAGTAGATGAATCTGTGTAGCCTTAACCAGTTTTAGTGTATCTCTGTGGCAGAATTACAGTGCCACATACTGGTCTGGCATGTATACTACATCATTTTGAGTTGGTTGCAGTGGTTTGGTGTGTATGCAGATATTTCTTGAGAAAAGGCCATGTTTACAGAACGAGGGAAAAAAAAAGTTTGGATAGGGAAAACTCTGGCTTTGTGTGGATCAGCCTAGACTAGATGCTAGATGTTGAATGTAATTTCCTCCCTTTCAGACAGATTTAAAAACAAAACAAGCATTGATGTGAGGACATCGAGTGTCTTATAAACTTGTGCACAGAGTATAAACTAAGTTTACCCAGACTAACCTCTTAACATTCTCCTTCAGCCACCGTTCACTGCAGAGAATCGGAAAAAAACCATAGACAAAATCCTAAAGTGCAAACTGAACCTTCCACCTTACCTCACCCAAGAAGCACGGGACCTTCTGAAAAAGGTAGAAGTCTCGAGGTCAATCAGGTTTCATACCAAAGTGGAATTCTTCTATTGCTCAACTAACCGGGTCATGTATTTGTGTGTTTCTCACACCCAGCTGCTGAGAAGAAACGCATCAACGAGGATGGGAGCAGGTCCTAGAGATGCTTTAGATGTCCAGGTATCTGACCTTGTGATACGGTGGACTTATCATAAAAGCTGGAGATTGCATCTAGTGGAGTGTTACATATTTTAAAAAGTTTAATTTTTTTAGGCCCACTCCTTCTTCAGACATACAAGCTGGGATGACCTGCTGGCTTTTAAAGTTGAACCTCCCTTTAAGCCTGTTTTGGTACGAGAGTGTTTTCTCTCTCTTTACAATCAACTGTTTGTCTCTTTTATTGCGTGTTTATAGTTGTTATTATTATAGAGCTCATGATGTAGTATCTGATAATAACTCCTCACAGATCTCTATTTCTACAGCGTTCAGCAGATGATGTTAGCCAGTTCGACTCCAAGTTCACTAGTCAGACTCCCGTGGACAGTCCCGATGACTCGACACTCAGCGAAAGCGCCAACCAAGTCTTCCTGGTCAGTTTGTTTCCCTGGTCACTTTTGGCTAAATTTATCTCTGCACTTATTAAATGTGTGGTCTTTGCAACAACATTAAACTGCTGTGAGGACTCCAGCTGAATTACATTTATTTGAAATGCACTAATAATTAACTTTTTTTAATGTTTATTAGCCAGTAACAGATAAATATAAAATATTACAAGTACGATATTCCCAATATTATGGGCTACTGATAGTATAGGGTTCTTACTTTGTATACAATACCATTCAGGGTCACAAGATTTTTATGTTTTTGAAAGAAGGCTTTTATTCTCACAAAGACTGCGTTTATTTGATCAAAAATACAGTAATATTGTGAAATGTTGTTATTTTATATTTAAATATATATTAAAATGAATATATTTAATACAAACCAACCATACAAACGATTCCAAAAAAGGTGGGACACTGTACAAATTGTAAATAAAAACAGAATGCAATTATGTGGAAGTTTCAAATTTCTATATTTTATTCAGAATACAACATAGATGACATATCAAATGTTTAAACTGAGAAAATGTATAATTTTAAGGGAAAAATAAGTTGATTTCAAATTTCATAGATTTGGCATGACATTTCAAAATGTCTCACTTTCAACATTCGATATTTGATCTATATTCTATTGTGAATAAAATATAAGTTTATGAGATTTGTAAATTATTCCATTCCTTTTTTACTCGCAGTTTGTACAGTGTCCCAACTTTTTTGGAATCAGGTTTGTATATTAAAACTACATTTTCAGCAGTTCATATAAACCGCATTTATTAGCAATGGAAATCTTTTGTAACAAATAAGTATTTGCCATCACTTTAATCAATTTGAAAAATTGTTAATTTCTTTCTAAAACCTTTTTATTGCTAGTGTAGATATTTATTATAAATAAAGATGTTCTTCAGTCATGTAGAGTAATATTACTCACCACTAAGGCCTTAGTGTACGTGACACCATGGTCCAAACCTAAGAACCCAACCAAAGCCTACAAATTTGTTTATACACCATTTAATCTTAATTATCATCAGCATGCTGCGTAGAGCACTCGAGAATGTGTACAAGATTCATTTCTGACTTCCGACCTACATTGTGAGTGTGTGGTAAATTAGTTCTTTTTGTAGACAAACTTACGAGAAAGGGATAATGTCTCTCATCTGGTCTGTATTATTACTGTTTTTTCCAGCTCTTAGCGTGACATGCTCTTTTTTTTTTTTTGGTTCATCATAATTGCACATCCTCTGCACTCATCTATTTTTTTTCCCTTTTATTTTGTCTACCCAAACTCTTTTTTTTCTTCATTTAATCTCTTCTCGGATGTTGTATCTCCTCAGGGCTTTACATACATAGCTCCATCTGTGCTGGAAAACATCAATGAGAAGTTCACTTTTGAACCAAAATCCCGTTCACCTCGCAAGCTTCTGGGAAGCCCAAGAACACCAGTGAGGTAATGTTTTTCTCAGTCCACTTAGATTCACAGTTTGAAGTGTGTATAAAGTAGTTATGTCCAGTTTTATGATCTTGTAGGGCTGGGTTAAAAAAAAAATTTCCCCAGATTAGTCATGATCTACATTTGAAGAAACAGATTACTTTTAAGAATGAATCATTAAAATAAGATCACATGCTGTGTCCAGATATGCTTGCTTCCCAACTATATAGTAGGTGGAAAACAGTACATGAAATAGAATGTCAGAATTAATAGTATTCAATCAGTAGGCGGAAAAACACCCTTTGTATATGTTTACATATACTCACTAATCGAAATGTGTATTGATTGGCAGCCCTGTGATTTTGTAGGGAATGACATTGATTTCATTTATCTGGGCTTTAAGTCCAAGATTATGTACATGCTGTAACATGCCTATCTGGTCATGTTTATCCTGGTTTTGCATTTGTAATTTAACATGAATGGAGATCCGTAACCCGTGATGCCATACTTGCTTTTTCCAGCCCTGTGAAGGCTGAAGGGGTAGACGGTTGGTCTCGGGGTCCACCCTTCCCAGAAGTCCCCACAACCACCTCCTCTCTCCTGCCGCCCATGGAGGTGTCTAATGTGGAGCAGATGGACATTAGCAGCAACATGGAAGTGTCAGCCCCTCTCCCAATCAAAAAACCATCCAACACTGGGTCATTTGTGAAACCGACTCACCCAGCGGGCGGCAGGAGACCCAAGCATTTAAGGATGAATCACTGATGAACATCTTAAGTTTTGTATTTTAGGAATTTATCAAATTACCCAAAAGGCCTTTCTGCACACAGTTTCTTGCCGCACCAGTATGCTTCATGCGAGAATGCAGAGCTGTGACCTCTCTCTGCTTGCGTTATGGTGAGGTGGTCTGCTGCTTGCTTTGAAAAAGGGAACACCTTGCACTTCAGGCCACTCTGAGCATGATTTTCAGTTTATCTTTTATATGCCATGTTCATGCGAAACATAAGGGAGAATACATAGTATCTTCTGTTGTATATTTGAAGTGATCTGAGACACCGAGTTTGAGCCACTGTTTGGCGTGACTGTATGTTCTAACGAAAAGTAACAGTATTTAAATGGATAGTTCACCCAAAAAATATCAGTTCTGTCATGTACTCACCTTTGTCATCCCAAACCTGTATAACTTGCCTTTTGTGGAACACAAAAGAAGATTTTCTCAGCATTTTGTTGTTTTAGACCCATTGACTTTCATTATGTGGATAAAAACAGTTGAATCGTGCTTCAGAATGTCTTTTGTTGTGTTTCACAGAAGAACAGAAAGTCATACAGGTTCGGAAAGACATGAGGTTAAATTACGACACAATTTGAATTGTTGGGTGAATTGTCTTTTTCAAATGGTGAGAAGATCCAGGTCTACATTCTTGAGGAATCGGTCTGATTTGCTTTGTTTTGATCTTTAATTCATATAGGACGCCTAGAATCACAGGGAACTTGGAGCTCTATAGTCGTGTTAGTCTAACCTACAAATGATAAACTATGATGTAAAAATGTAAGCTGATTTTTTATTTTTTAAACTGTGAGTTAATGAGACCGTGTTAGGTGACCTCAAGGTATTATTCTCTTATTTAGATCTGCACTTGATTAGTATTACATTTACATTGAAGTATGAATCCGCCTGCATTCTGTGCATCAAATCACTGTTTTTCTTTTCAACAGTAAAAAGCTATTTAACAACCAATCTTCTGACCAAAGAATTTTAAAAACCATTCTTACTATATAATACTGGATAAATCCTTGTAATCCAGAGTACAGTTACTTTGTAAGCCACATCCACAAACACAAATTCTAGTAATACTACTGACTTTAAACAGAAAGCTTATTTAATTTAATTTTTAACCCTAGTACTGAAGACACCAGGACGAGTTTTGAAATAGTTTTCTTAACACTTAACACGTCCCTATCAGTAATTGTTTTTTTTTTTTTTTTTTTTTAGTTTTGACCTATTTATTTTTCAGGTGCCATATAGTTTTGTAAACTATGCAAATAATTTATTCTTTATAGTCAAAATTGCTATTCAAGATTTAGCCAGATTAGTAACATGAACACATGCCAGCCCTGTTTAAATTTTATTTTATTTAGTACTTCTTTCTACAATGGTGTTGGAGTCAAAACAATCTTCTTATTCCTGGGGACATTGACAATGTTATCAGGATGTGCACTGTACACTAGAAATGTATTGTTTTATGGAATTTTGATTAAATAAGCTTGGATATATGTGGTTAAGGGGAAAGAAAATCTATATTCTAGATCAATCCAGTATGATGGAAGCATAATAAAGTAGTAAATCTTTCAAAAACAAACAAAATTATTTCATTGCTGTACATAGACATGATTCTTCATGATTGTTGGTGCTCTTTCCTTATACTATAGTTCTTACAGATACAGTCTGTATTGTATGATGAAGTGACTCCTTGAACTGATGGACACTGAATCTGTATCTTGTTAAGATGGTGCTGTACGTAAGCCATCGTGGGTGGTTCTTTGTATCGTGTTTCACAGGCATTTGTGCTCATAGAAGTGTTATTGTTATCAATGAACGTCTGCGTGTGAGACTGCGTTAGCGTCTGTGTGACCACATTTAAACAATTTCTGAATAACACTTTTTTTTTTCCCCATGGGAATGTAAAATAGGCTTGTTTTCTGCTTGAGAATATTGTAACTCACTGATTGAATGTGATGTCAACCTCACATCCTCAAACTCTAATTTCTGTCGTGTAGATTGTAATTGTGGTTGGACATTACAAGGCCATTGCTCCGATTGAACTGTCTGGACTTTGCAGCAGTTTCCATCAAGCCAATAATTGGCTGTACTCACTATGCAGAGGAAGCATGATTGTGAATATCTTAAGCTGTCAGATACAGTGCCTACTGATAAACAACAGCATGCTGTACTGTGGCAGTTAGCAGCCAGTAATGGCTTCATATGTGAAAGTCTTTGATTTTGAAATCTGTGAGACCAGCAGCTTAATTAAATTGCCTCTTAACTGGTACTTTGACGATGGAAGCATCCCATTTTGCCTTTGAGTACACAAATATCTACAGTTTATTCTATGCAATGCTGGCTGAGAGAGATGGTGCTGTAATGTGGCGTAAATGGCTTTATGTATCACTTGTGGCCATGAGCACAGTCCATATAATCACAAGACTCATGGCTTGGGTTTAAAACCTCTGAATCCGTCTCCCACTTATTCTTGCAGTCATGTTGGAATATTAAGACTTCACTTGGTGCTGTGTGTTAATGGTCTGTTTTTTTTTATCTTCATTATTATATGTTCTTTCTAAAAATGTACTGTGGTATATGATTGAGCTTTATCAAGAGTTGAACTGAACCTGATCTTGAAAAACTGTGGTACTCAAGTTAAAGTTGGAACCAATTCTGAAACTTTTTTGATTATTAAGTGAAAAGAAAATGCCTGTGCACAGAATTGAGATGCAGACGAGGATACATTTTGCATTTTAAAATGCTTGAAGTGCTGTGTTTATTAGACAGTGGCACGTTTGGTTTAAACAATGAATGGATGTAAAGTATGGAATGGCGAGATTGATTCATATCTGGTGTTTGTGATTGCTTGTCTTTATTTTAAAATTAATTTTAATTTAACCTTAGTGAATTCCACAAAATCAATAAAGTTGAATTCAAGCATTCACCAAGCAAACCTGCATTTACTGTGCAAAGCATTTCAGTGACACTTTTTAACAGTTTGAAAAATTTATTTGGTCAGATATACTGGATATAAATAGAACTGTAACTGCATACTGTATGAGGGTACTAAAATAGATATTTCCTCTTCAAAGCTTTGGTTTATTACAGTGGAAGTACAACATGATTAGAAAAATACCATGTATCTGTGGAAAGGCCTGAATTGCAATAATAATAATACATTCAAAAGCCACTGTGTGTTGTTCAGTCACGAAAATCACATGGTTATAAAATTCTAATGCTTCATCGTTTGATAAATCAGCAGTTCATGTTCAATTGCCTCACATTCAGATTACCAAAGAAATCAGAACACTTCAAACTGAATGAGTCTTAAATGCATTTAAAACCAATTCAGTTACAAAAACCACAGTATCTGACAAAGGATCATACCAAAAGACCCAGTATCCATGAAAAAATAGTTTTTAAAATTAAAATACATTTAGGGAGACGACAAATGAATTTCTGCCAAATTATTTGTGAGTTTTCTTCTCCACAAATACAATATAAAGAAATACATTTGCCTCCACTGTATCCATTTGTCTGCTTACACCCGCACAGTAAGTAGTAAAACCAGAGATGGTATGCAAGAACAAAAAGAGGAATATAAATTATAAACACTAAAAAAGTCCCACATGTGACTATAATAGTTGTTATAATAATACAAGAGCTGGTGAATACACTTGTCCTTTTGACAAGTTATCTAGATTTCAAAAATTCAAACCTGGAGCTTTTTCTAGAGCCCTTTGCCTTATAACAAGTGCGATGTGTGAGAGGAACGATCCACATTCTGTGGATCCACTGCTGGTTGAATGTTTCAACATGCCACAACACCGTGTTTCCGTCCTTTCAGTGAGATTTCAGTATATTTGCAAATAAGCTGATGTTGCACCATCTTTCCACTTCTGCACCTTGTCTGTGATGACAGTGCGGCAGAGAGGACAGGTTCTCTCCTGGTTAAGCCACTGGGCGATGCACTCCTCACAGAAGATATGCTGGAAATATTTAACATTTATGCACATGCATTATATGACACTGTGTATTATATCTGTAAATCACATTTGTTTTTTTACAGAAAAATAATGTAAATATGATAATTATTTTGTAAAATAATCATGTATTTTTTTTAAAGTGACTTTTAAGTATCTATCTATCTATATAATTGCCTTAGATTTGTCTCAAGTTGCACACCAGTAATGTGTTTTCCAAAGCATGTTTATGAAAAATTACTTAAATGTTCTAATTGAACTATGGCATAATCCTGGCTTAGTCTAAGCCCTGTCTGTGAAACCAAGCCAAAATGTCTTTTTCATGTGGGTTGAGATTAGCTTTGTAATATATACTGTGTTTAATAAGCTTTATGGTTTAGCCTGGGAAAGTGGAGGTTGAGTGGTATGACATGGGAGGTCAAACTCAAGGACCCCATTCTCACCTGACACACGAGGACCCGAGGCTGCTTAAAATCAGCCTGACAGATCGGACAAATGTCCCCTGCCTCTCTAACCTGAGCAGGACTGGCTGGAGCTCCGTTCACCTTTATGGACAGGTAAAAACAACATTAAAACAGCACATACAGAAAACAGGACATTTGTCTATAATTTCACTATTTCTATTACAGATCACCCAACAAATGTTTCAGAATAAGAGGAGCACAGGACAGGTAAAAAGCGATCTTTTGTACCTCAGAACTGAAAAAAGTCCGTAATTGTTTTTGCAATGATCCTGACAGTCCATACAAGGCCAAAAGCTACAAATAAGAAACATAATAAAATCAGATTATTTGGATGTCTCCTAATAATGTATTGGTTTCAAACAGCAGCTTATTGTAATGATGGTACTCGCCTTCATTATGAGGTAGAGCAAGGCTAACAGGATTCCCAGAGTAAGACCCACTGAGGTGTCCATCTCATCATAACTGACCAGATAGCGGAACCAAAGCGGGACAGGAGCGATCACTTGATACAACTGACCCAGCTCCTCTATGAGCATGTACCACTGGCCCTGTGGAAAGCAGGATGGATATGGTGAAGCTAACATTTATTTTGATTCGGAGCAGTGAAATAAATAATGTTTCAAATCATGCTCACCCTTCGCCGGTATGTCATGAGCGGGGAGGGGATGAGGAGAACAAGACACTTGAGCCCCATGAAGAAAAACTTCAAAATGAAGTTAGTCACACCGACACTCCATAAAACCTCCCAGAAGTTCTGAGAATCTATTGTAGCGTTTGCAAAAATTAGGCTGAGGGATAAAAGAAAAAGCGAGAGAGGCGATTACATCTGCATGGTATGTATTTGTCATTTAGTGGAGGTCTGGTGATAGAATGTAAAGCACTTACCAGCGATAAAGTGACTGGGTGTGAAAAGTGTAGAACACAAGAAGACTGGAGGATGTGAGGAACAGCAAGATCCAGGCACAATGCAACTTTGTCCTTCGGTCCTTTATACACGAAAAAAAAAAAACAAAGGAGCCATGAGATTATAATTGATTAATTTTTGTTTTGTTCTATAAAAATGTTAATATACAAACACAAACTCAACCATTCAAATGATTGGGGTTGGTAAGATCACATGATGTTTCAAATGATCCTTCAGAAATCATTCTAATATGCTCATTTGGTGCTGAGGAAACATTTCTTATTATTATCAATATTGAAAACCTTTGTGCTGCTTAATATTTTTGCTGAAATATTATTACCTTTTAACCGGATTCTTTAGTGAGTAGAAAGAAATATAGAAAATATAAATATTATTTCACCTTTAATCAATGTAATATAAATTCCTTGAGGAGTTTTTATATTGCTCTTGATGTGATATGATTTGCATATGAAGCCTACAGCACTGATCTTCAACTCCTCCCCTGTTTAATATCAAATAGTATGGTAGACTCACGTGGAGAAAGACTTGCGTCTGAATGCTTTTGTTGACGTACATAAAGGTGGTAAACAAACCAATTGCAACGGCCAGACCTACAAAAAAATAACAACACACACGTGTGACGGGGTCATGACCTTTACACATCATAACTTCTGCATAAACAGCTGTTCTTACTAACGCGTACCCAGGGCGTGCTGGATCACTAGTTTCGCACAGAGAATAACTATGAAGGGAAGACTCTTCTTGAGCCAGCGCAGGAGGTAGCGCAGCTCCGATAACGAGCTGCCGGATTCTCCGGATTCCAGGTCAGACTCGCTGCTCTCTGACTCGGGCTCATGGCTGTGAGTGTGTCCGTGGCTGTGACTGTGACTGTGACTCGCTGTTCTCAGCCTTCGCGACGTCGCGCCGCGTCCGCTGCCGATAGGAACCCGGACGTCCTCGTCTGTTTCCGGCCTGCTGGCACTTCCAGCGCCGGGCATTCGGGCGAGCAGCTCCGGCTGCAGGGTAAGTGACAGCCCGTTCCCTCCCTGCGTGCTCGGATCGGTTTGCATCGGATCAGGTGAATCCCTCAGTTTAAACGCTCTTCTGGACTCGCTATATGCTCCTCTGTTGAAAAATAAACCAGATCAGTGCATCAGCAGACAGACACAAGACAGGCAACTCAATGTAAATATAGAGGTGTTTTATTATAATGTACTAAGGAATACATTTTTTCAAGCTTCATGGTCGCTCGGACAGGGTTTCTCTCACTACTAGTAAGTGAGGAGTGTCAAATAAATAAAAAAAACCCGGAGTGGAACTTAAAAAATTTGGGCCTTGTGGGTGTGACGAGAAATTGATGTCGTTCCGCTCCAGTGATCCAATCCAAAGATTATAGAATACCCTTAAAGGAATTTTGTCCAATCAGCGCGTTGCTTGTGGACACGTAAAGCTCGATGCTTTGGTGTCTGCAATAAGTATTGTTGGTTAAGAAGAAATGTACAACAAACTATACTTTACTATGTGTGTGTTACGTTTTCACCATATATTTTGACCAATCACGTTTAGCTACGTTATTCTTGCCCTAACGTTATTCATATCTCGAAAAATTATTGTATTATTTATAATATCATAACTACTACTCCACTGTAAAATTGTGGCTACTCCCAAATTTATATGGACCTCCCAAAATGGATTCCTCGCGGCGCTCCTGTCCGACACAACAGCAGTGACGTTATTTCTCTTATGATAATACTTACACATCTGTTTACATTATTATTCTAGTGCATAATGTAACACATGAACTTCTCTAAACTTCAGTGTTGACAGAACATATTCGCTAGCTATTATTGCATTAAATCAAGGCTAATATAGCGTCTCTAACGGTTTATATCTAAGGTTCTTGATGTTTTTATTAATGCTATCTTATTGCTCTTAGAGTAAAGGGCTTAATAAATAAATAAATATCGTTAACCTACCTGTCATACTGCGCGCGGAATTTCATGATAAAGCACCGATCTCCATTCTACAGGATATGGAGGTGTATGAACGATCAAAACAGTAACTAAAAGAGATAATCAAAACAGCTCATCGGCTAAAGAAGTTTGGTTTCAACTTGTCAATGTTCCGGGAGCCATCAAGCCTGACCTACTAAAGGAACCAGTCCAGTGGCTCTGCTGGAAAGCAAAATAAAAGTCCTCAATAAGGCTGTCTCCTGCTTTCAAAATAAAAACCCAAATTCGTTTACTCACCCTCATGGTGTTCCGAACCCATATCACTTAACAAAATGACAAAAACTTAACACAAAAAAATTAAGCACAATTTTGTTAAGCACAATGACGTAACGTCTCAAACACCATTCCTTTGCATCTTTTTTTTCCTTATAATGAAAGTTATTGGACATTGAGAAGATTTTTGATCTTGGTGCAAGAAACCATTTAACTCACCTGTTCATGTAAAAGTTGGTTGATTATGTCTCAAGGTGCCCTTATTCCCTTGACCACCAGCTGGATTCTTTTGCTTAACCGATTCCATCTGATTTCATTTTAGAATCATAAAAGGCTATATATCATTTTCCTCTCTTGCCTATAGAAAAGCCATGTCTACATTATAAAATCAAAATCCAGCCAATTTGAACACCTCCACTCATGTCCACACGCCACAGCACGGTGTCTGTCCGTCTGCTCTGAATTTGAACATGTAGCATGCTTATGGGCTAACATCTTTCTCACTCTTTTTCAGGTTGTCACTGCTGTTTCTCAGTGTAGGTCTTTGTGATAGCTACTGTTTTTGTAAGTACTGTAAAAATAAGCGTAAATTAAAGTATTCATTTCAAAGTGGTTAAATGAGTTCAATAACAAGTGTTATTTACAGTATTTGTAGCTTAATGTTGTTTTCAACAAAAATTAATTTAAAATTGTTTCAACTTGTAAAAAGGTAAAAGAAGTAAAAAATGGTGAGGCACATATAATGAAATACAATTTTTGGAGTATTTCAAAGCAAAAATATGATGCTTGCAATTGCTTTTTTTAAAGCACTGAATTAATTATTTTATTATTTGAGAAGAGGTTAGCAGATTTTGTTTTTATACAATAAAAACATGTTTTCATTAACACAGGTTATTTTTTTCATTAATTAATTGTGTAGCACAAATGCTATGGATTGAGTCTGACTAGTATTGAAACAAGAGTGTCCCTTTAAATGTTTGATCTGACCTCTAGACATGACCTTTCTGTTACAGGAAAATTGGATATCAATTTTCCCGGCATTTTCTTTCCGTGAAGCTAAACAGTGGGGTCCAAATTCAGAGAACATATTGAATATCTGAGATTGTAAATCAAATTTAAAACCAGAACGTATGATTTAATTTTTTTTTATGTAATCATATCACTTTAGTACTAACATTCACATCTACACACATAGGTTCGTGATCAGTTTTCTAATCACCATTTACCCAATACAGTGTACTTACAGACACTGTGTCCAGACATAGATATAAACATCCAATTTAAAAACCCATAACAGCCTCATTCTAAATTAAATGTATGGGTCATTCTGGGTAACTGAGCATGTTAAATGATGCTTTAGGATAATGCAGTTTAATTTGTGGAGGAATGAATTTAATTACCTTGTTGTACATTTAAAAGATGATAATTTGATCTTGTGTTCCAGGGCTGCTTATTGAACTGTCAGATATTTTTCAGCAGTACAGATACCAACAGGTCTTTTAAGGTAAGTATTTCTCTGTGATATATTGATAAATATATAACCAGCAAGATCAATTGAACTGAAATGATAATTTCCCATAAACACATTTAAGGCCTTTAAATCTGAGCAAATAATGTTATGAAATTAAATCTTGCAAAATATAAATATCTGTATTTTTGTTTTAAAATACAAATATCTATCATCTTTAAATAAAGATATTTAAAAAATCACTGGTAACAAGACAAAAATACTAAGGAAGATTATAACTTTTTTTGCAGTGCGATCAGAAGATACAGTAAAAGTTATTGCCATTCTGGTATTTGAGAGCCAAGTTGTTCAAACCTTAAGCAAATTTATTATAATTTTTTTTTTAAATAATGAATTAAAAAGTAATGGAGATTTCTAATACAAATGCTCCCTGTACATTTACATTTAGATGATATATTCACATATTGTGTTCCTTTAAGTTTAAATTTTTTACTTGGTCTTAAAAAGATCTTAAATCTTACATTTACCTTCATAAAACCTGCAGAAGTTCTGAAGTATAGCGTTATCAGGTTTCAGATAATGGATATATCAAGAGTAGCATTTGGATATAGTGAGGAGTGACAGACAAACTCACTCTCCCTCATGTTTTATATCTCTGTCTCTCTTATTTCAATAAAAATATAAAATGAGCACATAAATTATCCATTTGTATTTTACCGTACTGCATTTCCGATTCCAAAAAAACTCCTCTGAACGAGTATGGTCCTTTCTCTAACAGCAGATGGCGCTTCATAGCAAGGAGTGATCTGAACAAAGGACTCGGAGGAAATTTCTATATTGTTTATAAGAAAAAAGTACAGTTATAAATCAAGAGAGTTTACATAATGCGAGTTGTTTATATATAATTTTATATAATTTTTTTATATATAATTTTTTTTTTTTGAGGTTTCAACTTTTTTTGAGAGAGAGTTATTTATTTTTCTATTTAAAAAATTTGCTTTTAACGCTTTCCCCCCTACTATAAAATTTTTGACATCTAATTGTTTTATTTAAATTCTATGTTTAAAATGTTTATTTTTTTTCAGGCTCTAAAGAAATAGATTGTGCCATAAGCATATATTTGTAAGCTTAACATGAACTAACAATAACAATTGTTGCATCCCCTGTTCAGCTGAGAGTCACAGGCAAAAATATACAGTAGTCCGATCAGTCCAACCGAAGTGACTATAACCTTGAGTTTCAAGCTGAATATGATTTTCCTTCCTTTAAATATCTAATCAGGTTTGCCGGTTAGCCATTCAAGGTGTGAACTGATGATCTGTGATTGCAATTCAACTGCAATTTCCAGCCATTTAAAAAAGCAGAAGACGTGTTTGATGTGGTTCTTTGTCTGAGTGTAATGTCTCATTTTCACCACCGTACACTCACACTCTCTCTATCAGAGCTCCCTTAATCAGCTTGTAGGTCAGTTACCATGACAACCTGATCTCTCGTGGACACGGCGCTTCATGGAGAGGAAGATGATCACCTGCCCTCAGGTGTGTGTGTGTGTGTGTGTGGTTACATTTTGCCAGACCCCCACTGACAGCCCCTCTCTTCACATTTATGATTTCCTCTCATCTGAAATGGAGATTATGTGCATCTGCCCTTCAATGAGGTCACTAAATAGCTTTTAGCTGCATGAAAACATGCTTACATAAATGCCACATAAATACAACTCAATCATCTCCATATTTGATTGATGGCTCTCTTGTAGTTGTTATGTTTAGCTGATATCCCCTTCTGTCTTACAAAACAGCAATATAATAATGATTGTTTTAGACAAATGATTATTTTGTGCAGTGTAATTTGTAGAAAGTATAAAGTGCAGATGGATGGATGAGCAATTTGACTGCTGTATAGATATAAGATAGATGAATGGATAGACCAGAAGTAGTAGTTTGATCATTCAGAACAGACAGACAGGCAATGATATAGATGAGTATGTTAATGGTTATATATAGGATGGATGGATGGACAGATGGATGAATAAGGAGGTTAATAGATCGATCTATCGATAGATAGATACATTGGTGCTTTTTATAAAGAAGTACATTTGTTTGCTGTGTACTGTATGTCCTCGTGATATGTGGACAGATGTCTTTTTGTCCTCAGGGAGTTCGTCTTACCTTCCCATTACTCTCAGTGCTTGATCAATGGCTCCACCTTCACACTGCAGTTATTAAACCGAGACTTTCAATTATTTTACAGCGGGTCGTCAACACATCTCTCAGAGATACACAGAACAGCAAAGCACCTTTGTGTGCACATCATTATGCCTTAATTAATGTCAGCTTCCTGTAGTTTAAATGTACATACATTAGCATATATCACACATGCTGAGCTGAATGCACAAGGTCGACTCCTATTGCCTACCATCGACTGACTTCTCCTCCAGAAGGATTCTTTGATGAAAAGGAAGCGGGCAGCATGTCACAGCTGCTGCTTGACCTTTGGATTGTGGCAACACAGAGCCAGCATTCCAACACGAAATATGAACATTCTCAGGTCTGGAATTAGAAGTCAGACGTGAGACTAATAGGCACTTTCCATGAACAGGGTACAAACACAGTGCCTGAAACGCTTGGAAAAATGTGAAAGTCATTGTTCAGGAGGTACTTAACCTTCAGAAGAGGATGATTGTCAACCTCAGGAGGTCAAAACAAATGTTGTATGAGCTGTTTTATTTTATATTCATCTTGCATGACATTTGCGGTTTGTGCAATCCTGTTACTAAACCCTAATTTGTTTGATTTCAGTTTTAAATAAAATAAGAAATAAATGAAAATCAAAATAAAATTAAAAAAACATTAAAAAGTATTATTCCATACGTTATAATACATTTAATATTGTTGAAAAGTAATAAAGAACTATTAAAGGGATCGTTCAGCCAAAAATGATTTATCATTTACGCATCTTCAGGTTATTCCAAACCTGTATGAGTTTCTTTATGTTGAGCACAAAATTATAGATATTTTAAAGAGGCTGGTAATCAAACAGTTGATAGTAGCCAATGCCTTTCAAATGAAAAAAAAAAAACTATGGAAGTCAATGGCTACCAACAGTCTGCAAAATAACTTTTTTTGTACTTTAAAGAAGAAACAAACACAGCGGTCTGAAACAACTGGAAGGTGAGTAAATGATGACAAAATAATTTTGGGTTAAAGTATCCCTTTAATAATTTTGAACATTAAAAAGGCAAATAAATAAACGAATAAACAAACAAATAAATGAAATATATTATATAATATACAATATCAAATTATATACTATTATTTTTTTTTACTGTGTCTCTTTACAACAATGAAGTGAATATCAGTTTTGTGTGTGTGTGTATGTGTATATATATATATATATATATATATATATATATATATATATATATATATATATATATAAGTATATACTTTTCTAACTGGACAGGACAGAATCACAATTTAAAAATGACATTTAAATCTAGATAACTTTCAAGCTATTTGAGTTGTACGTTAGACAACAGGTTATCTAAAATATCGAATAGTTCTCGCAGAAAAAAAATGTTGTTGTTGTTGTTTTACCTCTAATGCTTAAAAACTTGCAAGATCAGCAGAATCCATTTAGGATGGGATTGAAAATTGCCCTAAATATACAGTATCAGTAAACATACTGAATCCGCTTTCTCGCTCTAAACAGGCCAAATGAATTGAATTACCATGTGTGTATGAACAGGGCCATGGGAAAAACAAGACTGTAATTGCAAACACTGCAGTCTGTGTAACAGGGAACATTGTGTAACAAGTGTAGCAGGTGATTTGCATTACTCTCTGTGCACAACATCATGCGTGTAATGTCTCTCTTAGAAGTCACAAATCACAGAGCATTTGAGTCAAGGGTCGACCTAGAGCATCTTCATACCTTCATGTAAAAGCTCAGCTTCATAGCTGACAAACTGCCTTATACGTCAGGCTATAAATGACTCACTAAAGTTATTTATTTATTTATTTTGAGCATTTTATCTCACACTTTAATGAGCAATAACTCATTGTGATATGATATTTGCCACTGCTTAATTGCACATGAATAATTCAAACATACTGATGACAACATTGCTGTCTTCCTTCATTTTATAGCACCTGCTGATAATGCAGATGAGGTCTTTGGAAGCATAACGCTTCTGAATCTTATGAATGTAAAAGAATCTGCTTTGGCTCTATCAGCATGGATTGAAATCCAGAACCCCCCCGATCAAGCCTTCGCTGTCATAAAGAGCTGCTCTCCCTCAGTCTGGCTTTGCGCAATGGCTGTGTGGGGAAGATAATCTCATTTAAGCCATATCATCGTGAAGACTTCTCATTTCGGAACACTTATGGTCTACAGCGTGTGTGTGTGTGTGAGAGAGAGAGAGAGAGAGCAGTCAGCCCCTTCTCCTTCAGTCTAATAGGTGTGATTGCTCTACAAGACTGGCTTAGAAAAAGTACTAGAACCAGTTCTCTTTCTTCCCTGTAAAAATGCATCTTTCCTTTCCTGAAGTGAGCAATTTCCTCCTCAGTATCCTTTACTGTTCTGGTCAAAGTGCTTTCAGAAGATCTTAGAATAAAGTGCTTTTCACAGCCAACGTGTTATATACCTCAACTCAATCTGAAAATATTTTGTCTTGATAAAAATGATAATTCCAGCTGTAACTTATAATGTATAAGTTGACAGACCTCTCTATTGTGTATTCTTTCCATTTTTATAACCATAATTTCCTCTGGCCAGTAACTTGTGTAATCAGACTGTAGCTGTGGTCATATGGGTTTGCGGATCAGTGTGTGTGTGTGTGTGTGTGTGAGGGCTCAGGAGGGTTAGTGTGTTTCTCTGTAACTGTAAACCTTCTTTCAGCTGCTGCGAACTGTCATGCTGCTATTCAAGGGGTCTGTTGATGTGCATGCACCTGTGTGTGTGTTTGTGTGTGTGTGTGTGTGTGTCTGAGAAGTGATACAATGAGGTCAAACTGAGGTTGATACAACAAATACTTCTTGGTCTCACTCTTAATGTCACTGGCTACAAATCAGCACAAGTTTTACAGGTGCCATCAGACACAGTTAATATTTCTGCAGTTTGCTTTATTGTCACTTAATTTAATAGATTACAGTGAAATAACTGAACATTGCTTTCCATCTTAACTGACTGGCTAAAAAACAATGTAACAGCATTTTATTCATGACATACTGATATTTACCACATAACAATTACAAGTTATTAAATTATAATTTGTTACACATTGAAAGAATAACCTGAATAATAACTATTAACTTTTATTTTAATATTTAGGGATTTATACAAATATCATTTCTATATTGTGATGATTTAATAATTTACTATGTTAGAATTTACTGTTATTTTATATATATATTGTTTTATTAATTTTAACAATCTGTAACTTAAATATTAAAGTCTTAAATATATAAATATATATTTTTAATATGACATATTTAAATATTTAAAAAACATTAGCAGTATTAGTAGTATTAGTAGTATTGCTGTTGTTGTTAAAATCGAATAAAATTTTTATTATTAAACCGTTTAATAAACATTCAAATTTGCAGTCTTCCATGTACCAAACATAAAAAATATTGATGACTTTTTTTTTACTGTAAAAACATATAAAATATTTTAATAAAACAACAATAACAATAGTAAAATAATAACAATCCAAACACCCCAATATAAATAATCTAAACAACAACATAAATATAATAATAATAATAATAATTATTATTATTATTATTATTATTATTATTATTGGTGATGACGATGATGTTATATTAGGTCATTGCTGTTGTTGGTGTTGCTGTAATTTCCTATGTTGTTGTATTTCCTCATGAAACAAAAAGTAAATACATCAACTTATTGATTGTGGTCTGTCGTATTAAATGTTCTTCTATCACTTCCACTGGGTTTGTATATGAACACAATCATGATGAAGACAGACTTATTTTGAAGCAATAAACAAAAGAGTGTTTCCTGCCACAAGCCACAACAAGAGCCAACTCCTAGAGCGCTCTCTCTCTCTCTCTCTGTCTCTCTCTCTCACACACACACACACACTCTTACTTTCTCCTCTCTTTTCACAACCCATTTCTGTCAGAAAGTACCCCGGCGTTCAGTCCTGAGTGTGTGTGTGTGTGTGTGTGTGTGTGTGTGTATGCGCGAGCGTGACTCCAGAGACATGCCACGAGTGTGTATCCAGAGAGTAATCAGGTAATTGATCATACAGACAGGTAATCATTCGTGTGCCAGACTCTCTGGCTGCGAGTGGTCGGCCAGCATTAGGGAAACATGTCCTCAAACACAGTACACACAGAAAAACAGTCAGGGAGGCCGGCGGAGAATTAGATCGAGGACACATTACAGAAATAGAATCCCTAGAATGTCGCCAATGATTTGCAAGGCCACAACAATTCTAAGAATTCTACATGTAGAAGTTACAGTCAAGCTAAGCCTTTTTAATGATGAGAATGATTCATAAAGCGTCTTTGACACCTTTTCTGTGTAATGTACTGAGCAGATGGCTGGTGAACCTAAAAAACATCTTCAATTGATAGAGCTAATATTTGTTCCATGAGATGTCATGCACTTCTTTAAAACATTTGCTTGGAAGAACTAGAACAGAAGGCAAGGTTTTATATGAGTTACTGCAGAAGAGATCTTTAGAGAGCTGCTAAGACCCAACAGTGATTTACATCGATCGATATTCCAGCGTCAAACATTCCCATGGATGATAATGCTTTATGTTGTGGGATCTTGACAGTCATTAAATATTACATGTTTTACTCCTTGAGCAGGAGAGGACTGTGATGGAAAATGATCTCACCAAACTTGAGTGGCTGGTAAACCTGCTTTTACTTGTGGAGTGATATTCAACACACCCCAGTGACTATGATATGCCAATGTGAAATCTGTTATGTGCAGAAAAATATGTAAATAATGGATGCTGTATTAATGCAGAACCTGATATTTACCCGGGCCTCTACTCTTCCTCTCCATCAGTTCTTTCAATAGTTATAATAAAAAAAAATTTTTTATTGAAATAATATTACTACATTTTTTACCAGTTAAGATACATATTAAATATTAAAAAAAAAATAATAATAATAATCCTAAATTACATTATTATTATTTTTTTTTATATATATTTAATATGTATCTTAACTGGTAAAAAATGTAGTAATATTATTTCAATAAAAAATTTGTTTTGCATTTAGGTAGTCATTTAGGAGTAGTAATTGTGTCATTTAAGATTTTTTTTTCCACAAAACATTTCACAAAATAGGAAAAATGCATTTTTTTTATTTAATAGTTACATTTAATATTTAAATTGATTGATTAAAAATGTTTTATTTATTTTAGTAATTTTATTTCAGTAATAAATAACTTTTAAGATAAAAGCAGTTGTTTGTGAGATTAAAGATAATAATAAAACATGTAATTTTAAATCTTTTTAAATATAAAATTTTTACATTTATTATTTTAAATATTTAATAATTAATTAATATTTAAATATATATTTTTGAAAATAATGTTTATTTAGTAATTTTATTTAAAATTTAGTATTTAATATATATATATATATATATATACACACACACACACATTTAAATTGAATGTTTAAAAACTCATTTTATATCAATAATAAATAACTTTTTTAAGATTTAGGTATTTTATGGCCTGTAGTGTCCTTTAAAAGCATCCTTACACTGACATTTCCCCTGTGGCCTGAAGCATTAAAGAAGAGATCCACTGGTTTCTCCATCAAGCCACATTTGCCCTGCATTTTTTCTAAAGGTAAGTGACAGAAGCAATCTCAGCACATACAGTATATTCAGCCTGCTGTATGCCTTATTTACGAGCCGCACGAGTGCAGCACCGCGTCCCATTTGTTTCTTGTCATTTCACTGTCTGTATAGTTCAGATGCCTTTATGTTCTTTTAGGAGTGATTCAGCTCCTGGCAAAGGGCTTTTACTCTTACTGTCGGAGGTGAGGATGTATTGTGCGCACCATAAAAGACATCGTATGAATTTATAGTGTATTCTAGCTACTAGTTGCAAATCTTCTGCACTCATCTTCACAATAGTACAACACAGTGTTCGAATGGAAGAAGCTAGTTTGTTCCAGTTTTGTTCATAGATATTTGTATATCAGAAGACTATTTGTTCTGTGGCGTTTCTCATCTTATGAGAGTTTTTCCTCATTCTGTCTCTCTGTCTCTCTCTCTCTCTCTCTCTCTCTCTCTTCTGGCACTGATTCCCACCAGGAGCATGTTCTTACAATATTTGACTGCAGGATAAGATCACTGTCTGCCAAACAGAATTGCCAAGTCTAGCATGCAACCAGGGCTGTGGACTAATCACAAAGTTGAAAAGCAACAAAAGAAAATAAAGAAAGAAAGCAGCGCCGGCAAATTAATTTAGCCTCAGCATGCCACCACTGCGCACAGGAGAGAGTAAGACTTTAGGGTTCGATAGGAGGAGGAATATGGGCGAGAGAAAGAAAAGGAGCTAGGGAGAGGGTGAGAGAATGGAAGATATTGAAAAGAAGGCAGAGAGAGAGAGTTGCTCCCTTTGTGTCTGTTCTGCGTGAGACGGGGGGAGAGGGCACCGGGGGGTCGTGCTTGTGTGTGTTTGTGTGTCATGAGAACCCTGCAGACGCTGCCCGCTGGGGCTCTGAGACACAGTTGAAAGGAGTGATTCCCTGTGTGTTCAGAGAAATAGCACACTCTTCATTAATTATGTATTTCTCCCATAGAAAGCCTGGCAAACTCACTCAGACACCCAGCACTAAGCCGGCTTCCTGTAGCCATAAAGGAAAAGCAGGAAGAGAAAAGAGAAAAGAATCGGAATGCAGAGAAAGTGACTTTTGTGACGTGTTAAATGTGTGGAAAGCGACAGGTGATTGTAGTACAATACAATTTGCCATACTTTCACACTCATTTTTATAGTATTATTTCAGTTTATTGCAATTAAATGACAGCTGTACATTGTGAAACCATAATTACTAATTAAAAATATTTAATTAACAAAAAAAATCATTAAAAAGTAATTGTATTATTATGTCTCCTAAATAAAATAGAATAAATCCTTTAAATTGTAAATTAATAAAATTTTATTAAAATTGTATTAATGTTTCTCACAACTAGGACTTTATGTCTTGCATTTAGACCTTTATAGCTAAAATCTATTATTTATATATATATATATATAAAAAGGCTTTTAGTCTCACAGTGTGACAATTTCACTTCTATCTAATGCTGTTATTTTTTCATTTAAATTAATTTAAATATTTTATTTCATTTTTAGCCACAGAAAATATCCTGGTCTGCACTGATTTTTTTATAATAATTATTATTTATTTATTTTTATTTAAGATTTTAGAATGCAATATTTGAGATATTATTACTAAACTGTATCTTATCATTATATATAATATTTTGCTATATGTTTCATAAATAATTTATTTGAAATATTTCATATTTAATTTGATAGTTATCAATTATATCAATACTTAACAGAAAATGACCTAGCATGAATTAATTTCACTAGAAAAATACACTTTTGTTGTAAGAAATTGCTGTGAAAATCGTAATTTTTACAGTATAATGAAAAATAAACAATATCCTATGACCTAATAAAAAAAAAAAAATAATAATAATCAGGTTCTCATGACAGAAAGACATAAACCTCAGTGCACCACCAACTAGCTGGAAAACAAAATGCTGTGAAGATGAGTTGTGCCCACAGAAGACATGTTTCACCATATCCCTGACATCTTATTAGAGGTTAGACTATTCAAGGAAACCTGTGTGTGATTGTGCTGCCCAGAGCTGAAATATGGGTTGACTGCTGTTCCTGTATCTCTGAGCTGCTCTTCATGCTGGAATGTGTGTGTGGAAGAGCCCTCAAGCAAAGTATCGTTATGTAATCACAATCAGTCTGTGCAATTGAAATCACCAGACCCACATTAATGGTTTGAACATGATCTGGAGATCCTGGGAGTGGACTCCTGTTCAGAAGACAGACTGAACACTTCAACTGTTCATCTAAACTCTTGCAGACTGTTGCTGGTTCAATCACACACTGATTACACAGTGTTTTTGCTTTAGGGCTCTCAGACTCGGAACTTTCGCAGAGCTGGAGTTTATGAGTATGTGTTGTGTGAAAATGCATTTGAAGGAACTATCAAAACATGATAAACATGCTGATGATGCAAATAGGAGAGACTGTTTTATAAATAACCCAAAAATAAAAGATACGTTTTTGCTTACCTACTTAAACAACAGCAACAATATTATTATTGTTGTTGTTGTATAATTAATATTTATAAATGATTAGTTATTAAAAATGTTACTGTTTTTATTATTACTATTATTAATAGTAGAAGTAATAAAAAGAAAAGTTGTTGTTGTTATTGTTGTTGTAATACTTTAATAAATAATAGCATTAATACAAAGAACAGTTATTATTCTAAATATTAATTATATTAATAATGTTAATCAAATTATTATTATTATTATTATTTGTTAACAGTAATTATACGTATAATTATGATTATTAATATAGTGTATATTTAAAGTAATAATAATAAAAAAAAATAAAAAATAGTTATTCTAAAGACTGAATTCATAATACATATTAATTATTATCAATTATTATTAGTAGTATTAATATTACAGATTTTTCTTTTTGGTCTTTTTAAGCTATAATGCAAATATAAATAATGATCATGATTGTTATTTTTAATGTAAGTGGGTAAAGTCCATTATAAATAACAGTTACTAGTAGTAGTATTAGTAATATTACATATTAGCGTTTTACATTTTTTCTTGTTTAGACATATTGCAAATATGATTAAAATTATTATGATAATTGCTTTTATTATGAAAAGTTCATAAAATAACTAGAATAAGACAGTAAAATAATATTTAATATCATAAAGATAAACTCGTATAAGATGGACACACACTTCCATATATCTATCAAGTTAGACTGAATTAGTATCAAAGGTGACTTTACTCGTGCAGTTATTAAAGCAGCTTACAGTAGGGCTCTGCAGCAGCACTGATATGAGCATGCATTATTCATAAGCACTGAGCAACTGTGTAAATTGCTTTGCCAGGGAGTATGTATAACAGTTTATGGTATATCTCTCCATGGCTAATTCTATAATACCCATATTGATTCCAACCGTTTTCAATTTAACACACGTGCACACACACAGCGTCATATTGCACATTCTTGCCATTTCCTCCACTGAGCATATTACTATTTATCATCAGTGTTTATCGCATACTTGTCACACTTTATAGCTCTTTGTGTTAACACCCGTTAAATTGGGCCTTTTGCTATTGTGGTTTCACTCTTTCCAGGAGCCGGCCACACGACAAGTGTTTCACTGATAGTGTGTGTCCACATTCAGATAAGAGTCAGTCTGTCTATATATATATATATATATATATATATATATATATATATATATATATATATATATATATACTACTTTTTTTTTTTTTTGGTTAAATTTAATCTAATTATTCATTTTTATAAATCCAAAATATATAAAACAAAATCTGAAGTGCAAGTGTTTTAAAAGCAGCATTTCTACAAGCTGTGGTAAATAATAATCTATAAAAGGTATACAGTATCATACACACAAATACAATACAATACATAAGTCATGCAAAAAAAAAAATTTGAATAAACATCCATTTAACTACAGGAGATAACAGAAGACCCTAATTTTCAAAAAAAGCATTCTGGAAATGTCAATTTAGGTTTATTCACTGTAAATTATAAGATAAAAACATCTTTCCAAAATAGTTACAAGTTACATACATACAAAAATACTCTGTTTTTCTACTTCTAAATGTCATGTTTAATTCAGTGTATTCTTTTTTGCTGTTTCTTTTTTATTAATTGTGAAATTTACTAACAATTTCTGAAGTGGAAAAAAAAAATTCTATATCATTATTTTTTCAGTGTACATGAAATATCCCATTAAATTTATCGCAGTTTTTCAGCAAATAGAATGAGAGCTTCGCTTTAATTTTTTATATTTCTTTTATGTTAAAATGACAATCATATTTAGCTGGATGTTGGGGTTCCCATCGTATTAGCTGTGTAAATACCTACATCATCCTTCCGCATGTAACTCATGTTGAATTACTGTATCACTGTGGTCAGATGGCCAACCTGTGGCCATGTCCTCTGTGGCAGCATCCCCCTCCTCCTCTGACACCTGTCCTTGAGGATGTCCTGGCAAGGACACGGCTACCCACTGCTTCATGTCTAATTGGCAGCCCCTGTACCCAGACACAAGGTGGAAAGTGCAGCGTGTGCACGCTTTGATTTAGGAGCGGACCGTGCTTTTCATTTGTCATTGATTCAGTCCTTTGAGACGAGCGGAGGGAAAGCAGGGCCAGATTGTGTGGGTGGCTGATTCCTCAGTGTCTTGTCGGTTGTGGACGTCTCAGCATGTTTGGACTTCTGCAGGCTTGCTGAGGTGATGCTCACGGGTGTTATTTCTGGATTCCACAGAACGCTTGATGCGTATCTGTTCCCCTCGAGAGACACTTGTCAAAAAATGTCAACAACAAAAACGAAATCTACATTTGAGGTTGTGCTATTTTAATCTTTTTTTATTTGACATCTTTCAGTGCGTTCACTTTGTTATATCTGTCATGTGCGCCGCAGATTTGACTGAATGTCAAAAGGATTTTAATCTTGGGGCTCTGTCCTCCACCTGAACATCTGCTGATGGAGCTCGGAGGAATATGTCTTACCTTCTGTGTAAAAGGTGATAGCTTTTTTCAAATAAGTCACACATTACATGTGTTTGTGTACGTGCACCGTCATTTAAAAGTTTGGGTTTAACGCTTTGGAAAAAAAGTTTCTTATGCTCACCAAGGCCTTTATTTGATAGTACAGTAAAACAGTAATATTGCGAAATATTATGACAATTGAACTTTTTTCTATTTGGATATATTTTAAAATGCAATTTATTCTGCAAAACTGAATTTGCATCAAATGGTTGTGTTGCTTCATAGATAGATAGATTGCTAGTAAATTTCACAATTGGGAACTGCAAAATCCTTGAAAACCCGTGCCCTAGAAAATCTTAGTGAGAGAGCTTGGGGAAACATTCCCTGTTGTTTCCCCCTCATAATACAATGAATTAACTTTACAGTGAATTCATGTAGGCCTTCAACTGTTTTTCCTTTGACTGCAAAAATGCCTTTTTGTGCCCATATTGTGTCAGAAGTAAGTGGTGATGTGTTTATTGGTAGGAATGACAGAGTGAGCTGCCACAGAAGAATCTGCAGAGGTCAAAGTGGCTCTGCGATCCAGGGGCTGTTTCTGCTGACTCCTGCTTCTCAGTGGTGCTACTTACAGCTCTTCAGACGGCAGAAAACACAGCTGAAAGGGAGGGCAGAGGCTCCTTTCATTAACTCTCCATTCATATTGAATTTATTAATCTCGTGCTGTCTCTGCAGCTTAACTAAAAGAAGCCGTGATACTGCCGCTTTTCATCCATCTGCTCGTGGAGAGAGGGGAAGGGAGCGGGTACGAGAGGGAGAGAGGCGACATGATTTCTAACAGTGCTGAAACGGCAATAGAAAGTGTGTCAGATTATTTAGCGGCAGGGATGTTCAGTTGTAGTTATGTGTCTCTGGGAGAGGCAGCAGCCCTGCAGAACACCCCTCCACACGTCAGGTGCACAACAAAAGCATCTGTCTTGTCTTCATTTGTGTACAGGGGAATGTTCCTGCTAATCTCCTGTGTGTTCAACAGTGTTTTCCAGACTTGCAGCCCTCTACTGTATATCACAGCAGCATCACACAAGCAATCCAGTGATAGATCCAGGGGGAATCTGAAGACTTTTCTTTTTTTTTTTTTTTTTTTTTTTGAGGAGCAAATCTGTGGAATTCTACAGAACATGGTGTCAAAGAGAGCTGATCACACTGCACTCTAATTTGTAACCGTAAGCACAACAGCCATCGAAAAGAGCCTCATCTTGAGCCCCTTCCTCTCAATAGTTCACCATAAAATTAATATTTGACCAAATATATTTACACTCAGGACATCCAAAATGTAGATGAGTTAGTTTCTTCATCAGATCAGTTTGGAGAAATTTAGCATCACTTATTCATCAATGGATCCTCTGCAGTGAATGGGTGCCGTCAGAATGAGAGTCCAAACAACTGATAAAAACATCACAATAATCCACGAGTAATTTATGACTTCAGTCCATCGTCCTGTATAGATAATAACAATAAATAAATATAATTCATACATAACACAAATTGTGTGTTCTATGAGCATTATTATTATTATTATTATTATTTATTTAATTTTTTTTTACAAAACTGTAGGTTCTGTTTTGGTTATAAATGTTGTGTGACTCTGCGAAAGCTTATATGAATTACTAATTCATGATATTAGCATTATCATGCGTTTTTTAATTATTATTATTATATTTTTTTTTGTCTCTTATGGTTACCAAAGCTGTATCTAATTAATAAAATCATACAGTGAAAACACCAGTATTTGATGCTAAAGAAATATTATCATTAATCAGTGTTACAGGGCTGCTTAATGTTTGTATGTGTGTATGTGTAAACCGTGCTACTTTAAAAAACTAAATAAAATTATTCATTACATTTAAAAAAAGTATCTTATTGACTCAAAAATATTGAATAGTATTACACACACACACACACAGAGAGAGAGAGAGAGGGTTTAAGGTTTATATGCTAACATGTATTCAAAGTGTAAGAAAAGTATGTTGCTTTTTATATGATTAAAAAAAAAATTATTGTAGACATACTGAATAAAAAACCAAGGAGCTAAAAGAGTGTAGAAAATGTTGCTGGTGTTCTGATATTGATAGACAGACCAAATAGTGACCAGTTTTCCTCCTGCCAACAACCTGCTGAAAACTCCCACTGTGAGTAAGTGAGATTGTGCTATATATTTTTCTCTTAGAGCGACAAAAGAGAAGGCTTTCCCAGAGTTCAGCTGAAAAGGTATTGACTGACACAATCTTACACGGTTCAGGGGAGGTTTATGTTCGGAGGCAGCTTCCGTCTGTGGTCAGCAGGTCCTCTGTGCAAACAGATCCAGCACTGGGCATTTTCAGAGATGAGAGGGGCAGAGATGCTTGTTCAATCCTTCAGTGCTTCTAAACAAGGACATCCAGCGGAGAACTCAGCCAGGGCCACAATTACCCTCTAAATGACCCATTCAGTGGTTTGGAGCTCTTACCAAAATAAGCGTGGACCCTTACTGTGTACTCTGGTTCAGCTTGAAGAGCTAACAGGGTATTAGGCTGATTGAGCAGAGAGGTCCTCACAGACCCCTCGTACAGGGTGTCTCCGGTGACTGATCCACACCTGCGATGATGGGAAAGAGAGCAGCTGACATCTGGAACCAAGAACCTTCAGGAGAAATTATAACTTATTTTGCTGAAGCATTTGACCAAATTATCTAAGTTATTTAAATTAATTATCGTTAGACTTATTTCAAAGGCAACTACCGAAAAGTTCGGAAAATATAATAATAATTTTGTAGTGTTGTTGAAAGAAGTCTCCTTTTCTCACCAAAGCTGCATTTATTTCCGATTATACTAGGTATATTTTGATCAAATAAACCTTTATGTGTATTCTCATTGAAAAGACTTCTTTTTAAAGCATTCAAAATTGATGATGCCAAAAAGATTTTATCAGAAATGTACTACATGGTAATATTACGGTAATTCATTTTAATGTTTTGTTTTATATAATTTTTGTGCTGTGTTGAGTTGCCATTTGAAATCCATATGTGTTTGTGTGATAGTGAATGCATGTCTGCATATATTCTTATGTGTGCACTGAAAGAAGAGTCAGACTGCTCCTGTATTCACACGCATTACCCTTTTTGAACCTCTGAATCCCTCCTTGACTCCACTTGTGCTGAAAGGAGCAGGAAGGATATCACCACTTAGCCTGTGTAAACAGCAGGTCTGTTGTTGAACTGTGGACCTGCAACTCCTAGACACACATTCCACTGACCACTGATGAGTCCCGGGTCTGCTGGCGCGTGTCTTATGTGCCCTGTGTGACAACATGTGAAAGTGTGTGTGTGTGTGTGTGTGGATATCAGACAAACTTTAAAAGGAACTCGTCAAGAAGATGGCGAATCAACTTTGCAGGCAGGACAGTTTTAAATGCATTCTACTTATTGATTGATTGATTGATTGGTTGATAAAAAATTAGATGAAAATTGACATTAAAACAATACATGTATTATTGTTAAAAATGACAATAAAAATTAACATGAATAAATGAAATTAAACTAACTAAAATTTGATATGTCAATTTTTAAATAATTATACATACATTGTTACAAAATAGTTATGTAATGGACAAACAATGGAAATATGTGAGTGTGTGAGGGAGATGTGTGCATGCTATTCTTTGACAGATATGTGTAGATATACCTTGGAAATTAATGCAGCCATCAATCGACTAAAACCTTCCACTTCACATCAAAAGCCCTTTTAATTTCACATCTGACAAATATGCATTATCTAAAGTAAAATAATTGTATTTAGTGGACGCATTATTTGTATATTTGTACAAATCTATAGACTTAAAGTAATTTATCGTGAAGCACCAATGTGGCTAATAGGTTGTGTGCTCGTCAATGAAGTTTTCATTTTCTAAATGCACTTCAGCCAGACAAGCCCCACTAGCATTAGAAAAGCAGCGAATGAAGCTGGCATCTGATTATTACGTCCATGGGAATACATCTCACTTAAACTCTCGATTGAAAGTAATCTCATTCACCCAGCTGCATGTCTAACTATGCCTATAACACTTTGTGAATGATATATACACACACACACACACACACATACACACACATACACACACACACACATATATATATATATATATATATATATATATATATATATATATATATAATATATATATATATATATATATATATATATATATATATATTAAATGTCTCTTATCATGGAACCACATAAAATGCAAGGACATGTTCAAGGAGAACTGTATTCTGCAGTTGCTTCAACCTATTATGTTTACATTGTGACTTAAATTAGTTACAAATTTTCTAAATAAGTTTCTTATTGATAATTTTTCCAAAGAGTTGTCAAGACCATTTTGATTTCATGTGAACATTTCTGGTGTAAATAGTCACAAAAATATATTGGGTAGCCTACTTTTAATATTTAAAAATGTCTGTCTGTCTCTCTCTCTCTCTCAACCAAATATTGTCCTATCCTAATAAACATCAATATTCTAACATATGCATCAATGGAAAGCATATTTATTCAGCTTTCAGATGATGTATGAAAAAAAGTTAAAAAAAAATTACCTCATGACAGGGTCACGTGTCCAGGGTCACATATAGGCTATGGTGCAAAACATTTCTCACATTATCAATTTGTTCACTATAGTTTAGAAAATGGCAATAAAACATGTTAAACTGTGTCAGAACAAATTCATCTTGATTATGTCAGATAACTTTGATAGAAAGGCATGTAATGAATTAGTCTGAATACCTGTCAGCTGTTAAATGTAAGTACACAATAACATAATAACAAGTTAGGTCAACCAATTAGCAATGGTTAATTTTGTTCAGTCAGTGGAGTAAAATAGTTTGCATTAGCAATTAAAGAAAATGATCTTAAGCATAACATGGTCAGGCCAAAGTGTTTGGTCCCTATATGTAGAATTTTGGGGCTTATTATGTCACAGTTTACTTTAATTTTGCAATCATCACTTACATAAATTAACTATAGTGTTCTACTAGTAAAAATAATATCAAAGACTATATCTGGTGTTTAAATAATTGGTTTGACTATATATATATATATATATATATATATAATATTTTAATATCTAAACTTTAGCATGTTAATATCTAAAATGAATGATTACCACTTATCTGTCTAAATATATAAATGTATAATAAAATAAAAGCTTTGTATATCTGTATATATATCTGTAAAATATATTTGTATATATGTATTCAGGGATTTACATTTCTTTAAAAAAAGTTAAACAAAAGGGAAATATGCATTGGTTTTCCATTGAGTAAAACAAGTGTCCAACACACATAGCCAGGGAATAATTTGGTATTTAATAGGTTAAATGACCACTAGGTGGCGCAGGGTTAAAGCGTGCTAGTCGTAGTTGTGTTTGCTCAGCGGCGCCCCTAGCGACGGCCCGTCACTTACAGTGTTGTTACGCCCCTCATGACCGCCGAGCAGCCAATGGGCTCCGGGAGGCAGAGTTCTCCCTGTGGCCGCCATTAGAGAAAGGAATCCATGAATTCAAATGGAAACGAGAAGGAACACAGACCGATTATACGTTTTTAAATGAAAATGAGCCATTTCATGTAGTTTCTAGTCACCTTTCGACGTTTCTAACGCGGAATGTTTTTCGTTTTTAAACCGCTTTCGGTGGGGATGGAGGTATAAGAGAGTCGTTTTTAAGCTAAAACCGATTTTAAGCCAAGGGGGAGGGGGGAGAGTTGCCTCTTTTGGCTCTCCTTTTTTCTATTTTAATAACACATTCCTCTATTTTACATGTAATCTATTCCCTCACAGCCTCGTCGACGGTTGAGGCCGTTCTTTTTTTTATTCTAATTCGGGCTGAACGCGGGAGGCGCGAGCGATCGAATGGGGCTGTTGAATTCCATTCCCCCACCGATTGTTTAAAAATAATTCCGTTCACATTCGACTCGAATTCGGAGAAACGTTCTTTTTCTTTTTCCATGGAAAGCCCGGTGATGGGATGTTCGAGCGCGCAGTGAAAGGATGAGTTCTTGTTTCGTACCGAACGGGGCCAGCTTGGAGGACTGCCATTCCAATCTATTCTATCTGGTAAGAGATTTAAAAACTAAAAGGAAAAAGCAGCCATTTTTAGCCGCCTAGCATGCTAACATCAGCCCCAGTGGAGAGAGAGAGTGCGAGTGAGCGAACAGGATCGGGGCCCAGTGTATGTGTGTAATTCAAACACACGCTGCTTGTTTATTTGCTTATTTGTAAGCTTGTCTAAAGAGATTACATGTTTGTAGTGTTTTGCACCAGATGGCTTAACGCAAACCGGCTGTTTGTTTTGAGTTCATGTATTTGTAAATTGCACGTAACGAAGAGTGTTGGCAGAATGAAAGTTAAAATTTCCCCTTAGCAGCACTTTGTGCAAGTATAAATTACTCCGGTCATTTTCATTTTTAAAAACGTTATTTTAGGAGTTGTGTAAAACAAATCGTTTTAGGCTTCAGTTCAAACTCCATGTTCTTATGCACGGGGGTGTTTACATGTTTACACGCTGCTCTGCAGGCTTATTTCGGGTCATTCCCTGAAAATGTGCATTTCGTTTCTCTCTCCAATGAAGTTTAGCAAATTAAAAACGCTTCTTTAAGCATATTTTAAAAACATACATTATTAATATTTTTACATTTTAATCTTTTCCTGGGAATGGCCTGTGTTTTTCAACTGATTGCTATATTGTTAAACATGTATTATTGATTTAAATTTAGTTTTATACTTATTTATGTATAATAATAAAATAAAATCGTTGACACGTCGTCTATTTAATAAAATACTGTCTAAAAGTTGTATCCCGTGCTTAACTGTTTCCATCTTAACTTTACCTTACTATAATGATGTGAAGTTCCATAATTAAGTTTTTTTTTTGTCAATGACAATTTTCTTTCATTTTGTTTTTCAGTAGTCATCGTACTTTAATTTGTACACTAAGCTGCCAATTATTGGAAACTTTATATTTGTAAACATATCTGCATTAAATTTCCCTTTACATTAATAAACATTTTGCAGTGTCATGACCTTGAGCCAAACTCAAATTAACCTGAAAAACTTAGACTTTGCATTAAAGGCATAACTGTATTCCTTTTTTTTTTTTTTGGAGGTGAAACAATAGTCTGTTTATGCTTAAAAAGGATGCTTAAAAGCTTACAGAAATTACACTTTTATGGAATCACCCTTTTAGCTGATAGTTTTGAAAGATTTGATGCATTTGCATTAATCGCATGAGCCACGCATCAGTTGTTTGGCTTAAAATAACCAGTGCTGGGTTTGGGGTTTACCTCATGTGCAATAAGAGACATGGAGTTTGAAATAGATGAGGCATTCCTGGAGCCTGCAGGGTTGTTTACAGCACTTTTCTGCTTGCTAAAACACACACACGTTTACACACATGCTGACGTCCCATTGACTTCTATTGTTTTTAGATTAAGCCAATTATAATTCCTGTGGACCAGCCCTGCATTTTTAGCTTTGTAAACAGGCGTTATTTGTTTGGTGTATGCATGTTTTGCTATATTTTACTTTTTCAGAAACGTGTCCTTCACAGCAAAACAAGTACACAGACACACTCACGTGAACAGTGTCAAGGCCTTGTGGTGAATTATATAACTTCAGCTTATCCACTTTAATGCCTGCTGTGTTTTATTACTGCCACAGCACAATCTCTGATATTGTCTGAAGATGGATGGCTCCACTGAGAGCTTGTTTGCACACTTTGTTTGAATGTATTGCTTGATGATTTGAATATGAATAGTTGCAGTTTTCCAGAAACTCGTTTGCACTCTCAGTCTCGGAAGAGGCTGTTTTTTTTTTTTTTTTGTTATTTAGTTACAGGTGTGCCAACTTTTTTCCGCATTTTTTTGGTTAGTTGTGTGAAATGTTTAGATAATAAAAGCCTCACTGTATGATCACGCAGAACAGTCCATCTGCATATTTCTGTGTACATGTAAGCTCTTAAAGTGTTTGACCCCGTTTTGTTTTGCATGGTGTAAATTTAGCACAACACTGTAAGGCTCAGCTCATGGGAAACTCTCTCTCACCTCAACACACATTTGCTGTCTTATAACACAAACTTGTTTTTAAGTTTTAGTGCATAATATTAGGCAAGCAGGTGGATTTTATTAATGTTGGTTTATTTTCTCTCTCTTTTTCTCTCTCTGTACATATATATATATATATATGTATGTATGTATGTATGTTTGTATGTGTATATATATATATATATACATACATATACATACATATGTATATATATATATATATGTATGTATATATATATATTTATATATATATACATACATATGTATGTATATATATATGTGTGTGTATATATATATATATATATATATATATATATATATATATATATATATATATATATATATATATATATCTAGCATAGCGATAAAAAAATGCTAGAGCTGTAATGTTGTTGGATGCACATTTTCATGTAATAAGTTGCAGATAAACTGGCTTTTTGAGATTGATATTTCACGTTTTGTTATACTTGGATTAGCGAAGTAAGTTTTTGGGATGCACCGATATATCATTATAGATATCAATATATATTGTTTTAAAGCTATCGGCATATCGGAAATGGCATGAAAAGGGCTGATACTGATGGTTTATTAATTAACTGTATGGAGACAATGAATTGCATGACTGTTGCATAATCAGTGTTTTTCTCTGGGCAAAATAATTAAATACTTGCCAAAATAAAATCACAAAATATAGTTTGTCAGACAGCGTAGTATGGCCTAAGCAAAACATGGTGCTGTTTTATAACCAGTGAAACGCTCGGCTGAAAATTAATTCTAGGTAAGTTGCAATGGGAATGCACTGCGTTAGAGTTTATCCGAGGATATGTCACCAACCGCCAAGCTTTAGGCCTACATTTAAGTGAAAATGATTGGCTAGTTATATGCAGCGCTTTGTTTGAAACCACAGTAGAACATGAATTCACACTAGGACAGATCACACACCTGCAGCGTTTCTATGAATGGAGAATACGGAGTAAAAAATTAGAGTTGTTCCGATTCCGATACTAGTATCGGAAATATCTCCGATACCACAACAAATTCTGGCATCGGCATCGGCGAGTACATGAACCCATATACCGATCCGATACCATTTTCTTAAAAAAGACCTAGTTATGACCGCAAGCTTTGCCTAACCGCTGCACGGTTCTTCTTCGCTGCTCAAAATGCATTGAAAACACAGGAAGTTGTGCTGTGTTGCCACAAGCAACCCCTGTTTAGAGCAGCGAAGAAGAAATGAAAACGCGTTAGCAGCCCTTATCTATATATGACTGGATCACTCATCACATTCTAAACTGCCAAAACACAGTGAAGCCGCTACTATATTATAGATCAGTGGTTAGCAGTATGTCTCTGTAGTACCGGTAGTTACAGACTCTCGAGTATATTCAGTACCGGCAATTGCGTTCAGTCGCTTCCGTGTAAGTCAAAGCGCAGGGCTCCAGACAGTAGCCGAATATATACTAGTGTCTGTGAATATTAAACTGCAAAATACTATTTAAATATTACTCCCGCAAAATCTACATCTCTGTGGGTGACTGGCACAGATGCGCGAGAGCTCGCTGTTTTGTAGTCTCTGCTGTGTGTCATGAGGACACGAACGCATAAACCGTCACTTCATGAGAATTTACCGTTTCATTTGAGAATACTGTCATATCATAAACACAGACACTCAAAGATCTTCATGGCAGCCCATTAAAATAAATGTTTGGTTTACATGAGTAAATTGACAATATATAAAGCTACTGTTGTAGCCTACAGTAATAATAATACATCTCTATAATAATAATAATAATTATGCCTAGATGGTTGCTTGTTTTTTACTTGTTTTGTTGTAAAGAGATTATCTGATTAATAGATCTTTTTTGTTGCAGTTTTTTTATACAGTTATATTGTAAAACTTAAATACCTTTTTTAGTTTGCGGTGTTAGATTTTTGGCTGCATTTGAAGTTCTTTTTTGCATAAGAAAATAAATAATACTGTCAAATTCATGTTAGATAATAAAAATACTGTAATAAATACAGTAGTTCACCATGTATTTGTTCATGTTTTATTGAGGGATCTGTCTGAAGCACGCCATAAAAAAATTCTAGCAATTTACACAGGGCTAGTAGTATATACAGCTGTATATACAGATACACACCCAGGTATCGGATCAGTACTCGGTATCGGCCGATACCCTGAGCCCAGGTATCGGAATCGGTATCGGGAAGAGAAAAAGGGTATCGGAACATCTCTATAAAAAATATAGGCTACATAAGTATATTGCACTTAAATCATTAAAAGATTAAGAAAACGAAAGCAAAAAATTGCGCTGAGTTCCGGATAATTGTAACACCATTTTCTTTATTTTGCAAAAGCTTTACAGTTTTGAGTGATGTTTTGCTTCCATCTGTATGACCATAAATTAACCATAACAATGGAGTGATCGGGTTGGTGCCTCACATGCACATACAACAATTTTTTTGCTAATTTGTCATCACAGTCTGTTCATTATCAAAGTAATATACAGTTAAAGAAACATAAAAAGTAACACTGCTCAATTTAAATAATCGGTATTACAGTCTGTGCCATTCAGTGAGATCAGCGCACTGAAGATCAGCGCACTACTACGATAATGTGAGTGATGAAAACAGCCTAGTTTAGCATTCAGATACGTTGCGAATATGGAAACATTTGGATTTGTGCTGAAAGAGAGAGGTAGGCTTCAGTGTCGTTTTTAAATTAATAATAATAAAATGCAACTACAGCCTAATTTAGGAGTAGCCTTTTTTTTAATCCATGCTGATTTTTTTTTTAAATATCTTAAAATACTTTCTGGTCTTTGGTAAATCTAGAAAAGATGATGCTGTATTTGCTATGAGTGAGATCAAGATTCTTTTGTTTTTCTTTAAATAAAACTTAGTCTTTTGTGTGTAAATGAAACACAGTGCTTTATGCAAGTGACTAATATCGGTATCGGCCAAAAGACAAAAATCCTATTGGTGCATCCCTAGTCATTTTGTTTGTGAAAATCTTTTGAAGATTAAATCTTTCAGTTAAATGGATTGAAAACAGTCACAGTTTTTATCTTGAGTGCATGTGAAGCTATTTTCCTGTCATTGGACGGTCTCCAGGGGCCACTGGTCTTTGAGCGCTGATTGACTTTTTTGAGTGGCTGAAGCTATGTGAGACAGACACTATTGATAAGAATCTCTCGGGAGCGAGAGCAACAGAGAAAAGCGTCTGATAGTTTGGGGCTGTGAGATGGAGTGCGTCTCAAGGAGGTTGTTGGGTTTGACTTCACCTGTAGCTCAGCTGTTTGCTTTGATTCTCACAAGAAGCATCTGGTGTCATTCCTGGCAGCGCTTGGAAGACTTCTTGTAAAACTTTCGTGTAAATGGGAGAGAGAGGAAGGAGAGATGTGACAAATGATGAAGTTATGTGGAAGGCCATGACCCAACGAACCACTCAAGTTTAAGTGGAAGTCAAAGGAGCCAGATTTTTAAGCCAAACATGACTCCTGCCCTTAAAACACACACTCTTTCCAATGGTGTTTTTGCATATTGTGGTTGTTTCTAATTTTAGACCATATTAAATTCCATCAAAAAAAGAGAAGAAAACCTTTTTGGAAAACAAGAATGTTGTGCTGGAAAAGTGGAGTGCTTCATGAGGCTGTTTACTTTCCTCTTACATGTCTGCCAATTTCTTCTTATGCCTTTAAGGCTATTCTGACTTTTTCCCCCCACGTCAGCTGTCAACAGTCTAAACTTCGACCTCTAGATTTGTCCCATTTTTAGTTTCAATTAACACGTGTGTAACAGCTTTTACTGCTGTATACTTTTTTTTTCTGTACATCCTCTGCAGATGTTCTCTTTGCATATTTTGCAGGTGTTTGATCTGCACTCCTAAGTCAGATGAAAATATTTTCCAACAGCTGCAACAAGTTTCACTTTGCAACAAATGAACATTATTGTGAACATGACGGTAGTGTAAATAACGGTCATTTTCCATCTCTGGTTTTAACTGCCAGTGCATATGAGAAAAACACAAATCAAATTTTAAGCTTGCCATTAGTAAGGGTTTATAGATTATAACAATTAATGGTTGTTTTTGTCCTGATCTCTTTATAAATGCAGCCGTCCACTTTATGAAAGCTGAGGTCTGCATGACCTATCCTGCCATGTCAATTAAGGATGTGCATAACATAACATCACATCATTTTATTTGTTAATTTGCCCTCATAATGTGGTTGTTTTTATTCCCTTCAATATTTGTTTCCATGTATTTATTTCAAGTCTTTCTTTTCTATGCTTCTCTCTTTGTTTTTCTGATCTCTCCTATCTGTTTCGTGTATGGCTGATCTTACAGCGGATCGTTAAGGCAGGATTAACTCCTGGGCTGGGGTCCATTAAGTATTTCATAGCTCGAGTGCTGCTGTTCCAGAGTCTGTTCCATCACATCAGTGCCGTTTATCTTCGGTCTTAAAACCAGATAATAGATCAGCACTAAGACTTTTAGGTGCTGCCAAATGTGTGTCTTTTCGCAGTTGGTGAACTGCCCTACTGACAGAAGCTAATGCAGTCTCTCTTTCTCACAGGCTGATTTGACAGGGATAAAATGGAAGAGGTACGTGTGGCAGGGTCCGACCTCAGCGCCCATCCTGTTCCCAGTCACCGAGGAGGACCCCATCCTCTGCAGCTTCAGCCGTTGTCTGAAGGCGGATGTGCTGAGCGTGTGGAGGCGGAGCCAGAGGCAGGGACGCCGAGAGCTCTGGCTCTTCTGGTGGGGTGACGATCCCAACTTCTCTGATCTCATCCACCACGAACTGACAGGTAAGCTTTTGAGTGCAACTTTGACAACCTAGGGAGCTGCCCACCAAGATAGCATCTTTGAACATTGTCAATTGGTGCTTTAATATCAAGTTAATATACACACAAAAGAGATGTTTCAAAGGACTTTTCATTAGAGCCAGTGAAACAGTGAGCTGCCTACCTAGATCCTGTATAGGCAGCTCAATGTGTTTCACTGGCTCTAACGAAAAGTCCTTTGTTTTGTGTTTTTCAGTTTCTTTTTACCTTTTCGCCCACTTTATCTCTCTTTCTCTATCGACTGTGGTCTCTCTGAAATTCTTCCTCCTTCCTCTCTCACACCCACACACTTTTTGCGTGTGCATTTTAGTTACTTGTCATCAAAATGTGCCTCAGGCCCAAGCAAAGATCTTCGGTTATTGTTTCTATAGTCCCAGTTTAGCAGTCAGCCTCTGTTGCTTGCGGATAAACCTGAAAAGTATGCCATAAAGTTTATACAAGCTACAATATTTTCAATGTTTACAAGAACTGTTAGAGTGATAAAAGTGGATCAAGAGCCTTCTGTTGTGTTTGAACCGACTGGTCTGAAGGTGTTTGATTCATCTCTGTTGAAGTGATCACCTGTATATCTGTGCGACAGAAATGATGTGAAATGCCTTTATAATTGTGTTTTCTTTTAAGATCAGTTCTCGCTCTGCTAACCCAGACCTGAGGGTTATTGTTGGGTTAGTGTTGCATTGTATGAAACCGAGCAGCAGAGTCTGTGTGACGGTGTCACATCTCATCCGATGTATGTGAGTGCAAATCCCTCGGTTTGATGAAAGACAAAAGAAAGGAATAGGAAATATACAAGAAGTTTGGCTTTATTTTTATTTCTTAAGCTCTTTGGAGGATGGAATAATGAAGAGCATCGAAGCATGAACGAGCAGAAAGCATCATGGATGTCTGCGGAAAAGATTTCATTTTCCACCTTTCTGTCCCCGTTTTTTTTCTTCTTTCCTTTATGGACATGTCCCATCATTATTCATGCCATCTTTTACAGTGAGAAAGAGAAGGAAAGAAAAATAGGATGATATCAAGAAATAGGAAGAGGCCATTTATTTTTTTTCCTTTTGTCCATTGACCCTCCCTCATTACCGTTCATTGTGCCAGAGGAAGGACAGAAATGGAGCCTCACGGGGAAAAGAATGACCAATTTTCCCATTCCGTAATATCCCTCTCCACGAGAGATATTGCTGTATTTTTCATTCGTTTGTTGAGATGCCATTGCTATAATGGCTGCATCCCAGTTGTGCTTCATGACTCTCAAGAGGAAAAGTCAAGACACATGCTTTTCTCTTCCTCTTGACACCTCTTGTTTATTTCTTCACTTGTTGGTCTCCAGAGCTGTGGGAACCCTGTAATATTAAGGAATTTTCAAAATGGTGAATTCTGAGGTTTGGATAATTAGTTTTTAGTGTGAAAAGTTTTTTTCAAGTTGAACCCTGCTCCAGTATATTTATTTTATAAGAGATTGCTGATCTTAAATAGCTAGAAAAGTCAAGGAAGACTTTTAATTACTCATAAGGTGTTGGCAAAAACTGTCTGAAGAGCATTGATTTTTTTGCAGTTTTATTTGATCTGAGTGCTAATCCAGATTTTCAAATGTCGCATTAAGATGTGTACTTTAAATTTGTTCCTCTTGTAGGCATCTGTGGTTCTCTGTTTATCTAATTCAGGATCAGATAAAGTGTCAAACAGCCTGTGTTTCAGGACTAAATGTTATGCCTGCGGTCGTCTTGAGATCAGCAGGGTCATAGCCACTTGACCTTCTCTCCTTGCTACAGACGTGTGAACCTGCTGCTTGTTCAGCATCTATCGACACACACTTCCTGATGTCTTTCTCACAATCACACATGCAGTCGTCTTTCTGCCTGGCCCTTGTACAAACACAGCGGAGGCCCACGGGATGCAATAAAGATTAAGCTCTTAAGACATACACACGCGTAAATATATTTGCCTGTGCTGGAGTACAGAGCACCTGATTTAGATCCCTACTGGCACCCTGGCAGTGAAGGTGTGAATCAGTGAACAGCAGGTCCAGTGAGACTTTCAAGGGAATAGAGAGAGAATGAGAGATGGCACTACCACGTCTCTTGTACGCTTCACTTGAGGAACACGTGTCTCAGAAGGTTTCAAGAACCAAATGAACGGGCTGGAATTCATGTGTCTTGCTGTAACTAAACCTTGTGCCAGAAATTCAGCACAGGAGAGTGTTTTTTTTTTTTCTTTTATTTTAAAACTGTTCACACGTGGTGTTAACTTGCATCTCAAATACATCTCTTGTGAACACTTATCACATATTTTGGCAGTGTAACTTGATGCTGATAGTCAAAACATACGCTATTGTTCAAATGATTTGGTGTCGGTAATATTTTAAAAGTGTTTTTCATGTCTCTTATGCTCACTAAAGCTGCATTTATTTTAAATAAAAAAATATAGTAGTATCTTTTTAGCACCTTGATTAATCTACAGTTGACAGGTGATCTGACCAGTTATAACGCTGAATCTGCTATCTTGTCAAAAAACAAATCAGACAGGAGAGTAGATTAACAAGGGCTGACTTAAACTTGAAAGATGTTGTGTATTGACGTCTTTACATGGTTGGAATAAAATACATTCTGATGTTCATTAACGTTTATTTCATTAGCATAAATAAATTAAACTGAACCAAATTTCAGGTACAGAAACAGTGTGAGAAGGGACACAGAACCCGCACTGAGACCACTGTTCTGTGTGCTTGCACTTGCGCTTCAGATGTGTGCGCTGCATGTAAACAGGGCGCAAGTTCTTTCTGTTCCTGCAACTAAATCGTTTTGAATTACATTAAAATGTGAATGCAGGAATCATTAAGCAGAATCAAAATGCATGCGTCTGGAAATTTGGAACTGGTTTTTGATACTCAACCCTAACAGTTACTAAGGGTGGCGGAATGCATTAGCATTTACATTACAAATACAGTGTGGTCACATTATTTTTTTGACTACCTTTTGAGTGTGGTTTGTTATGCGATCCACAAACGTTTTGAACTGCATTTACTCCTGTAATCAGCTTTGCCCGCTTGTGATTGGATGTTGATACAATAGTGTAACTTAGACTCTTTGTCTGGGGCTGTTTCAGTTTTGAATGTTGGTGTCTCTGCATGTTTATGCATCCATGTTTGTTCCCTCTCCCCTCGTGACAGCTTGTTAAAGTCTTAAAATTTAGCTGCAAGTGCCATTCCTGTCTGTTAACTAATCACTCCCGTCCCAAGGGAAGAGCAAGTGAAGGAAGAACTTGACGGATCTTCTGAAGCCTCATATTTAATCACCGAGCGAGTGGAAGAAAACATGGAGTGCTGTTTCGGAGATGTAATGAGACAGGAGGCCATTTGGCTGATGTTTGAGAGGCAACTTTACCCGTCTCTGAATGGAACGCGGGAGAGAGCCAATCCTAGTGCTCCGCTTGCTATGTGATGGAATGATCTGGAATAACTGAACTGCCATTGGAGTAAATGAGCATCTCCTCTGCAGACCACGGCTCTCTATTTTTATGTAAATGTCCGATCGCCTCCCCTCCCCCCTGCTGCTCTCTGTTCCCGTCGGTGGCGCTTGCTGATGTCGGTTCTATCCAGGGGCATCCACAGAACGAGACATGAATAAGGTCCTTTTTCCTCCTCCTTTCTGTCTCTCTCTCTCCCTCCCCTCTGCTTTTCCTCTCTCTCCCTTTTGCCTCCCTTCTCTTTTTTTTCCCCTTTCCTCTCTCTCTCTCTGATCTTTTTTGCATAGAAATTAAGGAGCTGTAGTCTGTCTGTAAGGGTAATTGCTGTAGGGCTCATTTCTTCCTCATTTTTCCTCCTCTGACACTCGTCTGCTACACTCTCTCGCTCCCTCCCCCGTCTGCCAGTCTCCCTGTGGTGCGAGTTGTGCTGGCAGCTTCTCTCTCCCTCTCTTTTTCTTCCTGTTCTCTCCCCTCATCTCTCTCTCCCTCCTCTGGGTTTTTTCGCGAGGGCTACCTGTTTACCGCATAGCTCAAAGACAGCTGCTGGTGATACCCATTATGCTGGCTTACAGGCTTTCAGGCTATAAAATTAAAGCTCATAGTCATTCCGACATTTATTTTGTTTAAATGACATGTTTAAATGTATAATTTGCGAAAAAATTTTTTTGTTAAAGATGAAGTGTGTGATTTGAGGCAAAAGTGTCTCTTGAAAAATTTTTGGTGCGTGTATTAGTTGGCAGTAAGTCGAGTGCACAGGGAGCCCGTCAGTCGCAGTAATTACAGATTGGCCTCAGAGAGTCCCCCACCTACATAATGGCAAAAGGTGGTGAAGAACACACTTTACTTAGTGTTTGTCCGGGTGTCACGTAGGCCATGACTCTTATGCATACTGGTGGTGTGCTTGCGGCTTGACTGGAACTGTTTGTCAGACACATGAGCCATGCATTTAAGAGCAAGAATCTCCTATTGGCAAGCTGTGTGTAGCGTGAACCCTCGGGCCACAGAGCGGAGTCGCTCAGAGAAAAGGTTCTTTGAAAACATGTTGGATCCCATCGACTCAGAGAGAACTGAGTGCGCTGGAGGAGATGATGTCTGCTGTTGCCTTTCCCTGACATCACTGCGTGTCTGAAGACTGTAGGGGTGTTCGAAAGTGAGATCATCCCAGGAAGACCACCATTTGTAAACCCTCGGCTTGCTTCGACTTTTGACCCATGGCTGGAGAGCTCTGCCTCCAATAGGAAATGATGTCAGTGCAAAAGGAAATAATACAAGTTCCTTTGCTTCAGAAGGTGTGTTGTTATCGTTCTCAATTCCCCCCGGACTTCCGCCGTTTCCTCAGTTTTAAACAGACTTTGGATACCATAACAGTCAAGCACCGTGATCAGACAAACAGACATTGTGCCAGATGCCTACCAGAAAACAGCATGGGTCTTGTACAAACACATTCTGTTTAGTGATAAAAAGACATTTCTAGGTCACCTGAAATTGGTGTTATTTCATTTGTTTTATTGAAGGAGAAAGATTTGGGTTGATTTACACTGCTGGTGGTTTGCTGCTCGCAATAACACGCAAAGCTCCTCTTTGTTCTTCTCTCCGCGCGTGTGAGGTCTGATTTGTATTTTTCCCCCTGTTAATCTTGTTGTGCCGTTTGACAGGTTAAGGGCTTTGTGCTGCAAGACTGTGTGTTATTTCTGTAATGCAGGGCTTTGGTTGTTTCTGTTGAAATGTGCAACTGCTGTTGTCAATAACAATCTATTTTATGCTCTTAGCGGTAATGATTGCAAACATCAGTTTACATTGTGCTTGAAAGTTTGCTTGTGTTTGGCTTAATGGTCAAGACCTGCAGACATGTGAAATAGATCAATGACTATCTGTCCCTTTTAGCGGGAAGGAACCTGGTTTAAACCTATTCTTGATGGTAGTTGGACTGTCAATGAGAAGCATATTCAGAAGGGATGCACCAGTACTGAATTTTTGGGAATAGATCATTTTTAAACCTTTTTTCCAGGGTTCTTTAAAAGCAGAAAGTTGAAAAGAAGAGCATTTATTTGAAATATATATATATATATATATATATATATATATATATATATATATATATATATATATATATATATATATATATATTTTTTTTTTTGTGCTGTCACTTTAGATAGAATTAATTAATTTTAGTGGCATATAAGTATTAATTTCTTAAAAAACAAAAAAACTGTCAGAAACATTGGTGACAAATTAGAAGCTGTAGTTTCATAATTTATGAAATATGGTCATAATACAAGAACTGGTAGATGTGTCATACATGGTATTGGCTTTAATCAGTATTGATGATTCTTTTTCCCATTAATCCGTCGCTGAAATACAATCACAATTTTCACTGCTCTGTGTCTGTGCTGCTGTCACTGTGATGTGATCAGACTTGTTCACACTGTCCTGATGATGCATTAACTTTTGTATTTAATTCTCAAGACCAAAGAAAAGGGGAGCCTTGCCTTCTCTTCCCTCCATCTTTATGCTTTTCTCTTCTCAGCATTTCTCTCTTCCTCGCTGTGCTCTCCTGTCATCTTTGGAAATAGTCATTAATTAGTAATTGAAGCTCTATGGTCCTTGTGAGTCTCTGCTCTCATATTCAGAGAAAAAGAATAAACGAGAGCAAGAGAGAAAGAAAGGAAAGCCAAGGGCACAAGGAGAAGAGAAAGGGATGGAGGTGCATGCATATATATATATATATGCACACACAGAGAGAGGGAAGACCGATTGCAGTAGAGGATGAAGATGAGCTAGAGCAAAATAAAGAAAGATGGGGGAAGAGACAACAGAGAATAAAAGCAGGAAGAAAGAGAAGAGGCTCCTGTAGCGCACGGTCCTGGCTCTTCCCTGGTCTGGCTCAATCCCTGGGGGCCAATGGTTGAGCAGACATTAATCTCTCTGTTTAATGACCCTACAGCTGATCTAATGACTCCTGCATAGGAACCTGTGGCTGTGGGGAGCAGCTCTACACTAAGGGGCAGGGCTCACTGTCCTGCTGTTATGAGCCCATGTGTCTGAGGGATGATAATATGGTGCTACTGCTAGTGATCTGAATAATACAGGGGACTGCTGAAAAGACCAGCATGTTGTGGTCAGGTTAGGGTAAAGCTCTGTATTTCTCACTCATTCTGCACATTTGCAATAGTTGTGTTTTTTGTATATGTGTATAAACATATAATCTTAAAGGGTTACTTCGCCCAAAAATAAAATTGTTATTAATAACTCACCCTCATGTTGTTCCAAACCCATAAGACCTTCGTCCATTCTCAGAACACACATTATATTTACAGAGAAAACACCCAGTCATCTTAAAAAAGTCAGTCATCTGATTGTATTGTGCATAAAAAAAATTAACTTTATGAATTACAAGAGAGTAGCACAGCTGTAAAAAAAAAAAAAAAAAAAAAAAAAAATCCTCATGGTACCATACAAACTTTTTAAGCCCCACTTGTGATTATGAGCTTGACTAATTCCAGCAGTCGACTTCATATTGCTTTAATATGCAATTTTAACTCCCACTTTCCTATTCACAGTCATTTTGGTAGCACGTGAAAGCAGAATCAGTTAAAAAAGACAGACATTAGCCGTGTTTCCACTATCGCGTTTCTACTGTCACTTCCAGGGCTTGATCGTGCCTTGCCGGGGCTTCCTCGGGGCCAACGGCCAGGGTTTTTTGGCCCGACGAAAATTTTTGGCCAAAGCGGGCCAGCTGGGGCTAGAGGAGGGGCGGAGTTTCTCCGCGTCTAGAGAGCGTCAGCGCTGATCATTTCAGAAAGATAACAGCTTTAACACCAGCATTAAAGACGTTTTAAAATAAGTTGAGCTCAAAACTCACTCTTAGCAGCAAGTGTTTGAAATAAATTGATGCGATGTGGATTATAATCACTAAACAAGGCAGAAATATTTATTAGCGACGTGAAAGGCTATGAACGCTAAACATTAACGTTACCATAGTTAACATGGTAAATATGACCGCTTGGATAAATCAGACGTCAGCTTCTTATTCTCTATCACAATTGTGTATTTATTAAGTAACCTTTTATCTGTCGTCTCGTTTCGTATGTTTAGCTCCACGTTGCATATCATCAAAATATAATAATGTTTTTTTTTTTTTTGGAGCTTTTATAAAAATAGAGCGTCTGCGCTGAGGATCATTTCAGAAAGATAACCGCTTTAACACCAGCATTAAGCACTTTTTAAAATCAGTTGAGCTCAAAACTCACTTTCAGTCAGCAGCGAGTGTTTGAAATAACTTGATCCAATGTGGATTATAATCACCATACAAGGCAGACATATTTATAAGCGACGAAAAAGATATGCACGCTAAACATGTTACCATAGTAAACATGGTAAATATGACCGCTTGAAGAAATCAGACGTCAGCTTCTTATTCTCTATCACAATCGTGTATTTATTAAGTAACTTAAATTATCTGTCACAAGCCTCTCCTCGAGAGTTTATCTTACGTTGCATATCATAAAAGAATATAATAATGTTTTTTGTTCGGGAGCTTGATAAAAATAGAGATATTATGATTCAATATTAATGTGACGGCTACTGTGGCTAATAAACAGAAACAGACTCGACTGAATAAGCAGGCCATTTCATGAGCGTTAAAAATAAATAAATAAAATAGAAATAAGTGTATTTATGTGTGATTAATTTTGAGTCCTGATAAATTAATCAATATGATCAATGTATCACTTATTATATAGTTAAAACATCGATGCTTTTGAATTTGAATATATAACAAAGCATGCAAACAAACAGCCGCTTTTATCATGTTTGTTTTGTGATCGCGCATGTTCCAGTGACTTATTTCTTAGTTTTCTGATAACTCCTCTTTGATGGTGAAATTTTGAGGTTTCATGACGTTGTTCTGAGAGGCGTGTAAAGGGCGTGTTTTAGTGACGTGCAGCGGTGCTTCAGGCTCCACTATGGAAACCCTGTGCTACTCTGGCCTCTGTGCAACTGGCCGAGGCTATTAGCCCCGCCCGGCCCGCTTTAAGCCCTGGCTCGCACTGGCCCGACAGTGGAAATGCGGCTATTGGTAGCTTTAGCAACCTTAGCCTTACAGATAGCCAATGTGATACTTCTTCTTGAGGTGTAGCTAGGGTGACCACCTGCTAATAAGCCCAAGGGGGGACAAGGGGTATGTTTCTGAGGGACAACATGGGACACTGCCTTGCGCGGTCACTGATAGTGGTTTAGCCATTTCTAGCACATAACACCTTAAATGGTATATTAATAATGCCCTATTCCCCTAAACATGTGTAATTGCTGATGTATGCTCATGACAGAACTGACAGATGCACTTCCACTTACGATTTACTTTAGCTATTTTATTTATTTTTCATTACAATTTATTCACTTTAAATAAATTATAATATAAAATTATATAATTAAAATGAATTGTAGTTGCTCAACACCACAGGAACAGTTAAAAAAAAGTCTAAACTCACAACTCCAGAGGTTCACGGAACGAGAAGGGGCAGAAAGGATAGTGAACTTGCATGTTAGTAAAGGCAGGCGCATGAAAAAAAACAGTTTGAAACAGGACACACCTTCTCTTTTTTTAATTGATGATGGCGGTGCCTCATTTTCGAATTGGAAAGCGTGCATCAAAAAGTTCCTTCCCAGTGTGTCTGGTATGCACGTGCGTGCGCTGTCATGACAACAACGAAAAAGTTGACAACAACCTAGTCAGCAGTTCAACTGAGGGGTGGATGTGGCAACAGTAGCGTGCTGGACTGTCAAGTAATATTTGTTTGGCTGCCTGGGGCTCTAGGATATAGAGCGACCAACTTTCTTTGAGCAAGCATTGATTATGCGCGACAGAGTCTCAATTTGTGGGATGCATGAATTGGGCATCAAACGCTGTGCGCGCACGCACTACGCGGGATGGGTGGTCACCCTAGGTGTAGCTGGATCACTAACAGCTGGCACTGCTCCATCCTTCAGAAGAAACTTTTGTGCAAAAACTGCTTTACACTGACCTTCATTCACAAAGCAGTCCGGTGTAAATGATTCGCACAGACATAAACAAATTTCGGTAGAGTTGAGGGAGCATCTTCTTCAAAAACAAAATTAATCCACCTCGTCTTCAGCGGCTCAGATTTCAGGAGTAAATGGAGAGAGCTATGTGGATTCATAAATCCAGCTACAGAACGCCTAAAGTGCATGGGAGACATTCTCGTCAGTGCAGCAATGGTGGGGTGGATCTCGTTCGGGGCGGTTCTGTGTATAAACGGCAATTTCTGTCAATTTTTGTGGGCGAGTTCCGTGGCTAATGTGACGTGACATTAGCAGCAATGCTGAAAACGGGTAGTTGGGTGACACTGCTTTTTACTTTACGGAGATAAAAATAAAAAAGAGGTTGATTTTTATCATTATAGGGTGGTTGTGTACACACCAACACAAACACATTTATGTCCAAGCAACATGTGAAAGGGAATTTTGCATAATAGGTCCCCTTTAATATTGCTTGTACATCTCTTATCTAATAAATACAATTCTATTTTTAATTGTAACAAAAAAAAATGGTTAAAGAGAGCAAATATAGATCTTATATTTACCTACATTTTCCATTGAATACCCAGGGGTGCATTTCCAAAAACAATTATAGTTATGAGTTCTGCTATTACCAATAGAATTCAATAGAACATGCGACTATAGTTAGCTAACAATACTTTTAGGAAATGCATCCCTGGCTAGACTGTGGGAACGGTGTTAGTCCTATACTGTTACGGGTTTTGTCCTGAAGTTGATTCAGCTGTTTCCTCTGAAATTGAGGGTTTAAAAAAAAAAAGGTTCAGTTTCTTATAACAAACACAGCCACTGTCAGTTCAACAATGCTTCTGTCACAGCTCAAATTCCGTGTGTTTAAAACGTTAAGATGTAGGGTGCTTTTACAGGTTCAATTGACGTTAGAGCTCGGTTCGTTTGGATGATATGAACACGGTCTTCTGAACTCGGGTGCGAACCTGCGAACCGTACCCAAGTCCACTTAAAATAGGTGGTCTGGAGTATGATTCATGTGAACTCCGGTACAGTTTAATGCTATTGTGAATGCAGCTGTACCAAATCGCGAAAGTTAACTGCTATTAATGACATTGTTTGATAAAAATGTGTGTTTGTGTGTGTGCTGTGCATCTCATTTCTGTTCACCTTCAGAATTTCTTTAGAGCATTTGCAGTACATTCATATGACAGACGTAAGTGACTATATCTACCGAAGCCTTGTAAACAAAACGAACGGTTCAAAAACGTAAATATATAAAAGTGCAGAGAGCAATGTGATGCATTTGCCGCCTTCTCCTGCAACGTTGGTACTAAGCAATGGGGTAAACAGCTGCTGTCTTGATGACGCAAATGAACCGCAGTTCGGTCCCAAATAATATAATAAGAACACAGTGAAAGTACCCTTAATGTGCACTCTTAATGTAAATTCAGTTTGAATATGTGTTTCTCAAAATGTAAAATATACCTTAAGAGGCAGCACTGTTTATGCATTTATTATGAATTACTCCTTAATATTGTTTTGCTCTTCAATCTTATTATGTTTATATTTCAAGGGTGTTTGTGCAATTTGTGCCCTGCAGTCTTTTGAGCGCTTGTTTCTTTGTAAGTCAGCTATCTTCCTCTCTTTGTGTCTAGCGCTCTGTGGGCAGTGGTTAGACCATAAGAGACAAGGTCATAGGGAACGCTTGATAAAAACCAGGTGCCTCCTCCCCACAGTAGAAATAGTGTACACCGTGGTTTGGATTAAAGGAGTGAGTTGCCATTGACACTCAAAACAGCAGATTTTACGGCAGCTATTTACATAAAAATGTGAGTTGCATGATTTGCCGTTATCGAAAAGTGGAAGTGACAGTGATGCCTTCATCGGTTTTCCATCATCTTGGGAAAACACTTATTAACTAAAGCTGAGATTTCATGCTAAAGCATATAGTTTTAAATCAAGGTTGTCATCCAAAAGCGGTAGTGTCATTTCTATGCCATTTCTGCATCATTAAACATAATGTGGTTTTAGATGGGTTTCCCAAATACCTTCTTTTGCATATTTAACTGGGTTTTATGAAATTATCATCTTCCAATCATAGGCATGATTTTTTTTTTTTTTTATTGTTACATGAATGGGAGACTTTTATGGACTCTGAGGTTAACTCTTCTTACCATGAATGATCCGGTCAAGAGTGTGTGTCTGTGTGTACAGCTGAAAAGTAGCTGGGACTGTACTTAGAGTATTAAAAGATGCATGTGACAGCCCAAACCACCTCATTTTCTCTCTCATTCTCTGCATCTCTTTCTGCTTTGACAAAAGGCAAGGTGTTTCATTGTTGCCAAGCTGTTAGTCAAATCAATGACATCCTTTAAAAGTGAATTGTAGTACTTGCTGCCTTTTCAGAAGACATCAGCGAATTATAGATTTGCCTTCTGGCCTGATTCCAGGTCTTCAGCTGCGCTCAGTCTGCGCTTTTTTCACCATATGCAGACACACTCTGACTGAATGACCTTATGATTTGGACCACAATGTATCCTCTGTGTCGGAATGATCTGAATGTACTGTGCTTTTACTGATGGTTGATCAGAGTTCGCCACGAGTTACATTAGTTTTTATTTAAACATTTATACCAAAAAGCAATCATAAGGAAAAATAAACATTTAGAGAGTTGTCAGCTGCAACTCTACAGTATGATTGTTTAGGAAGATGTATATGTAAATTCAGGTTATTTTTGCATGCAAATAATCAAGTGTTTTTTTTTTGTTGTCACATAAAACTAAATGTTTCTGATTTAGGACACTGTGGCAGCAAATATGTTGTAAGACGTGTGCGGTGTGGGGGAATCCTATCTGAGTTTTATGTTACTGTTTTATCAAGTGGATTTTCTGTGTTTCCATCTGCAGACCAGTGGGCGGGCAAGTGTGGGTGGGTGGGTGGTGTAATGCGTGCAGCCCCTGGGTGCTCATGGGAGCTGTGCTGCACAGAGACATGTTTGAAAGGAGCTTAAGAGCTGCCAGATTTAAGCAGTGACTCCTAATGAGATTACTGAAGCATGGAGGCCACAGCCGAACGTGATCCAGAAACAAACCAGCGGTCGGATTTACGGCCCCGTTGGACACTGTACCTGCAAGACTAGTCTGTGCAAGACAAGATGGCATTTGTTAGAATCAGTGCATCAGATTAATTAAAACTTGTCAAATCAACTGCATGAACAGAGGCCACTTTTAAATTAAATTAATAGCCCAAGTTTTTAATTGATTTAAATTCAACAGGACCTCTGGATTGTTTAAAATTTGAGTGATTGGGAGCATTTAGTTGCATTGTTTGCCACATTTAGGTTATTTAGACTTAAAGGGATAATTCACTAGGGGTGTTGAAATTAATCATTGCGATTCAGACGTGTAAGATTCTGCATCGATGCAGTAATAGACCATAATCAATTATAGCCTGTGACGTCATTTGCATATGCGCTTGTCACGCGTGTATTAAAAATGCACTCTCTATTTTTAATTGGCATTTCCCCCACATATGGCACGTGTGTGCACTAGAGACAAACAGAGCGGACTGCACAGAATAGGCGGTGTGAGACGTGCACATTGCTTGACCGTGCTTCCATTCCCTGTTATTTTAGTCTTTTACTTTAGATATGCTTTTATTTCTGCCATTTGGAATGCAGTGCGTATTAGATGAGCGAAACTCTTGTACTGACAGACTTTCATGTGTGCCTTGAATTAGTTTATCCTGAAGCTTGTGACTACAGTTAAATGCACTTGCATCTACTTTTATGATACAAAATTGATGTAAACACAGTTATGTTTTCAGAACAGGACAAAACATCTTATATGTGGAAATAGATATGTGCGTTAGTTTGAATGCAGTCTATTAAAGGTGCTGTAGGGAACTTTTGTAAAAAAATATATTTTTTACATATTTATTAAACCTGTCATTATGTCCTATTGCCATTTGCAGAAAGTCATGCGCTCCCGGTAAAAAAACAACCAATCAGAGCTGCGGTCCGTAACTTTTCTTTGTGTTCAAAATGTAGAAAAATGAACATAATAAGCGAGTACACCATGAATCCATTTTCCAAACCGTGTTTTTTGCTTGTCCTGAATCACTAGGGTGCACCTATAATAAGTGTTTATATTCTGACTATTTTAGATTGCTTCAGGGGTACCGCGGCTGAGTAACCCAGTACCTTTGTGATTCTTCATAGACATAAACAGAGAGAAGTAGCTCTGGCTACAATGTTCTTCCGCAAGACGCAAGCAGTTCTGTTTATTAACCGCTAGAGTGTCAAAAGTTCCCTACTGCAGCTTTAAAGCTGCCAGTGTATATGATCTCATCAGAAAAAATCAAATAGCAATAATGCTGAGAAAAAAACAAAACAAAAAAACTAGGATCATCTATGATATTGTTGCCACATTTTTTTGTTCACATCTTCTATTTATAGCGGTCTCGTTTGTATTTGGCCAGTTTGGAGAAAGCCTCAACAAACCTGAACAGCCAGGTGTTTGCGATCACAGGAACTTGAAGACATTTTTACAAATGCGGGTGGGTGACATGAATGGAGATGGCTCCAGATCGGTGATGTTGGTTGGTTTCCCAACAAGGTCCATCGGCCAACACAAAATATATTTGCTGAATGCAGAATTAACTTTATTTTCCTGCGCTCAAGCCTGCCAATCTAAAGGAAACGCTATGTATGGTGATTGAGGTCATTTGTGAATTAGCCTACCATAGACTTATAGTCTAAATAAAATTAGTATTATGGTTGTTATAGAGTGTGTGACGTCTCATCGACTATCACACCCCTGTTTGTCTGTATGAGTTACAATTAATACATTTGTTGTTGTTTTTTTGTGTGTGGGGATTTTTTTTTTTTTTTGTAAATCAGTTTTTTGTGTGTGTTCTGTCACTCACTTCTGCAAATTGCATTCCTGTACGAACGGCAGATCAGCTGTTTATAGACCGCAGCGGGTTGGTGACCGGGTCTCTGTGTGTTTGTTCTCTCCACAGGCGAGGATGACGGTGTGTGGGAAAGCGGTCTGTCCTACGAATGTCGAACTCTTCTCTTCAAGGCCATTCACAACCTGCTGGAGCGCTGTCTGATGAACCGTAGTTTCGTGCGCATCGGAAAATGGTTTGTCAAACCCTACGAAAAGGACGAGAAGCCCATTAACAAGAGGTAAGACTTCTATTTCATTCAGATGTTCTTTCATTTACTCACATTATCTTAAATGGATTTTATGATATCCATAAGCATAAAGTTTCATTTGATCATGGCTTGAATGGAGCTTGCAATTTTTGCATCCTCCACTAAGGGACTTGCATTAGAGAGAAGCTTGTTTATGAAGCTCAGGTTTCTATACGGAGTAAGATCCAGACCAGGTGGCTTCAAATCAGCCAAACTTCCTTCAAAGTCTGACACCAAAACGTGAATAATATTGCTGTCAAAGCATATTTACATACTATCTCAGTGGGGATTTGAATACAGACCTGGTTGCTTATCCAGAGATTGCAATAATATATATATTTTTTAAATGCCGTTCTCAGGCTGCAATACACTCTTGTGTGTTTGTGTACATTAGCTTCTTGCAGCCGTGCAAGCGCTCCGTCTCCAGCTCTGGATTTCTCCCTGTCAGCATCTGTGCTCTTTGATAAGAAACTGAGACGACGTGTGTAGAGGTGGGAAAAAAAGAGCAGCTTGGCTTTTCTCTGCCCTCTGCCACAGTTCTCTCCTCACAGCAACATTTATTTGCGCTCTTCTCTTCTCTTGCTCAAGGTCATTTATACACACTATTAGCACAGCCAGACAGCTTTCAAGTAGGTTCATAATATTTTTTTTTCTTTTTGTCGCACTACAAATCACAGTGAAGGTTGAACGTCTTCAAATGCAAAGCAAGATATATATTTGAGGCCTTGTTTAATACTGAAATTAATATTTTAATCCTAGAGTCTTTGAATTTGAAGGATCAGAGGCTGTTTGTTAAACATGGTTAAAACACACATTCCTTTGAGGTCTGTTAACAAGGCTCTAACTGTGAGTCTGTGTGTTTTATAGCTCGGTCTGTCTGCAAATCACTGCAAAATGACACTAAAAAAGGAACTAAATTGTTTCCTCCTTCAGTTCACCCTCTTTCACTCACACACAGGCACTTTCTTTCCCTCCCTCTTTCTGTTAGTAGTGTGTGATGAAGATTCAGCAGTCATAGAAATTTAGTTTTTTTTATTATTTTCTAATATACTTGTTTTTTTTTTTTGCCACTAGCATTTGAAACCAAATAACCACAGCATAATACAGACTAAATTATTAATTGCATACTTGCATATTTACTACATACTTTCAACTCATTGTCCCTTTCTTCTATTGTAAAATGCTAAAACGTATAGACTACTCCTTAAATTATCATTCAAATATTTGTGGTTTGTAATGTTTTAAAAAAAAAAATGTCCTATGTTTACCAAGGCTGCATTTATGTATTCGGAAAATATAGTAAAAACAATAATATTGTGAAAAATTACAATTGGTGTAGTCTTCTATTTTAATATTCTAAAATTGTATTTATTCCTGTGATGGCAAAGTTGATTTTCAGCAAACATTACTCCAGTCTCCAGTGTCACATGATCCTTCAGAAATCACTGTAATATGCTGATTTGCAGCTCCAAAACATTTCTTATTACTTATTATTTCTTATTATAATGTAAAAATGTAAAATTAAAGTAATGGTTAAAAAAAATCCACAATGTTTGAACGAAAGTGTATATTTAGGCACAACCCTCAATGTCAAAGCACCACATTTAGAGTGACGTGGAAAACAGACAAGTATGGTGACCCATACTCAGAATTCGTGCTATGCATTTAACTCATCCAAAGTGCACAAACACAGCAGTAAACACACACACTCCTTGAAATCTGAATCCTTATTTTGTCATTAAGAGACAGACTACGCTGTAAAACATCTTAATTTGTGTCAGTGGTCTTTTTGTTTGAGTTTTCACTCCCTACATCCCTATGACAAGATAATATGAACTGAAGGGATCTGATTCTCAATCGGTGCTCACTGAGCCTTTTAAATAACAGACTCAGAGGCAGAGGAGCGGAGAACATGGTGTAGTAATGGGCTGTATGGTGATTAGCATTTCTGCCTGCTACACTGATTCCCAACGCCTGCTTGCGTTTCTCTTAGTGCCAAATCCCTCAGTGATGGCTTGTGTGTTCAAGTCTTAAGCATGTGTGGGGGTTTTTCCACCAAGGAGAGGTGTTTAATTTTGTCTCCAAAGAGCCACCGTAGCAGAACAGACAAACGTGTCCCTTAGTGGATATCACCTGACACAAATATGGCAGTGGGTTCCTGCATGCCATAGAAACTCAAAACAGCTCTGATTCCTCACAGGACTTCATTCATAAACTGGCAGGGCCATCTTAACGGAGCGGCTACCACTTATCCTTTTTGAAACTAGATATTATAATCTTGTGACACCTACATTAATTTGTAAGCATTTTCTTTTGTTCAAAAGTTTGGGGAAAAAATGAATACTTTTTGTTTTTTAGCGAGGGCACATTAAAATGATTAAAATGATGGTAAAGACGTTAATTGTACAAAAAAAAAAAAAATCAAATAGATGTTCTTTTGAATTAAATTTTTTTTTTTTTAAATGGACAACAGTTATTATAAGTTGTAATATTTCAGTGTTATTGTTTTAACTGTATTTTTATTTAAATGCAGGCTTAATGAGCAAAAGAGATTTACTTTTAGTATTTGTAAACATCTTATCTTGTACATGTTTTATGATTATTGTTTTTAAGTTGTCTTTTAAAGGGTTAGTTCACCCAAAAATCTAAATTGTCATTAATAACACATTTCATTCCAAACCTGTGAGACCTCCGTTCATCTTCACAACACAGTTTAAGATATTTTAGATTTAGTCCGAGAGCTCTCAGTCCCTCCATTGAAAGTGTGTGTATGGTATACTGTCCATGTCCAGAAAGGTAAGAAAAACATCATCCATCCAGCATCCATCAGAGGATCAGTTAGAATTTGTTGGAGCATTGAAAATACATTTTGGTCCAAAAACAGCAAAAACTACGACTTCAACAGATTCTAACTGACCCTCTGATGTCACATGGACTACTACTTTGATGTTTTTCTTACCTTTCTGGACATGGACAGTATACCGTAAAGTTTCAATGGAGGGACTGAGTGCTCTCGGACTAAATCTTAAATATCTTAAACTGTGTTCCGAAGATGAACGGTGAGTTATGAGGGTGAGTTATTAATGACATAATTTAGATTTTTGGGTGAACTAACCCTTTAACCTGTGTGGACTGTTTGGATTAGGAAGGTGTGTGTAAGGAGTGGAGCCCTACTTGCAGTGCAGACATACAAGCTTGTGTTCTCTTTTGAGGGATTACCTTAGTAAACCTGTTAGACTTCAGGTCTGAGTTGTCCCCACCTTTGCTTGTCCTGACACCCACCCTCCAGATCCTTCCGCGCGGAAAACACAGACAGCCTCTGCAGCGCCGCTGGCTTCCTCTCTCTCTTTCTTTCCCTGCAGGTTTTTTTTAAGAATTTCAGCTCGTGAGTAAACCCAAACCCTTCCTGTTCTGTTCTGCGCTGTGTTGTCTTGCGTATGAGCACAAAGTGTCTTGTGGTTTTGCTATAATTAGAGGATCTGTGGGGAAGGGAGCTCGGAAGCCAGGCTCCAAGGAAAGCCAGAGAGCTTGTTTTGTTGTATTAGATCTTTTATTTATTTATTTTGAAATGGTTAGCACACTCCAGCCATATGTAGATCTGTGTAGTTTGTGTGTGTTTGTTGCAACTATGCTCAGTCACTTGGCAGTTCTATCATTGGTTGGCTGTACTGTCACATGGCGATGCTCTGTAACCAAACCCCAATGTGTTTTAGCTTACATCATCCTTCATACAGGTCAGAGCTGTGATCGTGCGCATTCTCTCTCTCTCTCTCTCTCTCTCTCTCATGGTGGGTGTGAGCAGCAGATCTGTTACCATGGCTAATCCACAGATCCAGTGTGTTCTTTTATGGGCAGTGTTCACGGGGGAGCTGGGTGATGCGTGAGCCAGTGCAGAACATGATGCATCCCTTGCACGTCACTGCACATTACTCAACAATTATTGTGGTGTAGTGTCGCAGTCATACTGTAAAGGATTTTTAAGATGCATCTGTGATTTTTCAGTTTGTTTAGTAGGGTGGCAGAGGAGAGCGACTGCGGCTGCAGCACTGAATACAGCCATCAGCATACCTGTCTGCGTGAAACCTCATACATTTCTGCACATCTGTACACACCCACAGAAATCTCACGTAATAAAATCATGCACTTGCGTAGGCACAAAATCATTTGCATGGGGAAATGCACGCACGGTCTCCCTTGACATGCACACCTATGACAAACTACAAGCTAGGACGCTTTTATAGGGATTTGCACACAACTGTCACAAACGCGTTCACACACCAGCAGATGCAACATCTTTTCAGCAATGCAATTCTGCAGAGAACGAAGTGGCATGTGATCTGCTGTGTTTATCTATTATGAATGAACTTGCTGTAGCTATACTGCTAAAAGGATGAATTTGTCCACAGCAGCTTTCTTTGTCTCTCGGTCACAACCAGACCCATCTTTGCTTCCATGTGGCGTCTATAATTTGAAAAGTTAAAAAAAATCCAATCTCTCAATAAATGCATGTTCAATAGTCAAGCAGTAAAATGAAGATTCAGGATGCACTTGGCGGAAACTGAAACCAAAAATACATTTTATATAATAATCAATTGATTAATCAAATATTTTTAATCAACACTCAAATAAAACAAAATTGTACAAACATTTAAACTGAACTTTGTTTCTACTCCAATTTGTTATTTAAATGTAAAAATTTTAAATGGTGGCTGTAATTTTGTTTTCATGAAGTATGTGAAATAATGAAGACAACTGGTTAATTAAAAATATTTTTTTTTATAAAGTGCATATATTTGGAGTGTTTTGGGTCATCTTTATTTCAATGGCCAATTCTTGACATTTATAAACCATTATCTATGACTTTCACCTCAAACCCCTAATTTGCTGCTTATTAATATTTAGAAAGGTAGTTAAGTTTAGCTATTGGGTATGATTAGGGATGAAGAATATGGTCCTGCAGAATATTTGTTTTATAAGTACTAATAAACAGCCAATATGTTAATAAAATAAATGCTAAAAAGCAACTAGGTAATCGTGAGAATCGGTCCTAATACTGAAGTGTTACCATTTTTTCTTGGTGCTTTCTAGACTGTTAAGTTTATGTGGACTACCTGTCAGCAGAGAGTTGTTAATTTTTATGAAAAATTTCTAACTCAATAAATATGTATGAATGAATCATTCACTAACATTTAGCATTTAGAAAATAGGATGAATTTTCAATTCATGTTTATTCTAGTCAGAGTTTGGTGCTTTGTTTCTCAAAGGTTTAAATACTTTAAATGTAATAAAACGGGGACTTTTCTATATCCTTGCAGTTTGGATGGGAAACAAACAGTAGATCCAGCATGTGTGTGTGCAGAATTGATTCATGCTGCAACTTCAAAGGCATGTCCAGATTATATAATTTATTGTCTGATAACCATTTTTCTACCCATTAATTCTGGACTGGTTCAGATAAACTCAGATAAATCTGGGCTGGTGTAAATATAGCTCCTCTTCTCTGCTTTCTGAGCTCAGTTCCACAAGACTTATGTGAGATTCCTGACATTCCAGAACTCCTACTCTCTCACTTCCCATTCCTGTTCCCCACTCATGAACACACACTATACACTGATTATAGATTTTGGTCAATACTAAAGTGTCAACTCCCTTTCTCCAATTTGATCAGTTTCTCTCGCATGGTCTCGTCTCCTCCTCAGATGTTCACTAGACTCTGGCCTTGACTGAAGTTCCTGTCTTTGCTGTAAGGGAGTGTGTTTGTGCAGAGTGTCCGTTGTGGATAGATTTACAACCCGTGGAGATGTTCCAGGGTCTCCGGTCTGGCACCTCCTCTTATTTTCAAAATGAATGTTGATTAAAATAGTCCTTTTTTCCTGTAAAGTTTAATTTCGAGGTTGAAAATTTATGGGTGGTGCATTGAGAAAGTCAGAGTGGAATGGCCTGCTTTAGAGGGGAGTTTTGGCTCAGGGATCATTATAGAGTAAATCTACATCCGCTTGGATGCAAAAATACAAAAAGAAAGAAAATTCAGTCTGTCAAATTTTTGTGGCTCAGAAATTACAACTTTAAAACCAAATAGGTATTAGGAAGTGTCAGTATTGATTGGTTTCTGTTTATTAGTTTTAAAAACTAATTTCACATAAAGTGTTCTTCAAAACGTATCCATGTGCAGCTGTTGTGATAATCTTTGTAAAGATTGAGAGTCTCCAAGGCGTGCAGCCAATCAGGTCCTCTTTTACTTTAAACGTTGGCTTTGTATTTAGTGAAAGCCTGCAATATAAGATCAATAAACATTTAATTAGCATAAGTGACTGTTGACTAACAAACGTTTTGTTTGCGAAAAGTCTCGCCGGGTTTGTTCAGCTGTTATGACGAGGCAAAAAGCTAAAGCACGCAGAATATGAGCTCTAGTCATCCAGTCTAGAGGCTTTTTAAGTTCTCTTATTGACTCGAAGCGCTTGGTTTAAAGGCCACGCTTTATAATTGAGTGAGAGGATGTCCTCTTCTGTGTGTGTAAAGGCTTTGTTTGGAGGATCTTTTGATGGATGCAGTAAACCGTGTATGTTTGTGTGTGTTAACTGCCGTTACTCTGTGGTCGACTGCTTTAATCTAAAGGTATTTCGGAGAGTCTCAGTTCTCTATTTGTGGTAAACACGCTGCTGTTAGTAATGCACTTCAGTACTGTGGCTGACGTCTTCCAGGGCTTTGGTTTGGAGAGAGAGGGTGTGTAACGGCATGTTCTACAGTTGACCACCTGATCTAGCTGTTGCTATTGGTCAGGTGATGGAAGACAGACAGTTTGTCATGTGGTTTAAAACCCATGTGCTGTGTTAAAGGGATAGTTCGCTCAAAACTAAAAATGACGTGAAGAATAAATGACAATTTCTGATGTTTATCCTGACGGTTACCACATAATTTATCGTTTAACATTAACAAACGGACAGTTTTTTGTGTTATTTATATACCATTACAGTATTTGTTAAAATTTGAATTAGCGTTGATTTTCTGGTTTAATTTTAAATGAATTTTAAAAATTAATTATAGCTTTTTTTCTAGTTTTCATAACACCAACACACTCCTAAGAATAAAGCGGGATTCTTCCCGCAGCTCTTTGAGCGCTCAACATGACAAGACAGTTAAAAGCAAGACCGTTAGATGTAAAGTATTTTGGATGCTTTTCAGACGACTCTGCCAAGGGGCCACAGACACCACCTGTTTTGTGTGCCTGGGTGTGCTGTGTGTCTAAAGTCGTTGAGTTGAGATGTGAGGTGTGTTTGTGGGTTTGTAGAAGGGGTTTGCAACGCCCTGACCAGAGCCACTGCTTCAAGGAAGTCAGTAACAGCCCAATACAACAGCTGTAGAATGTTACCTCGCTTTTTCTCTTACTTTCTCATGAGGTTTTTCTCACTACAAGCTGTTTTTAATATTGTTAATGCTCTTTTTCTTTAGTCTGGTCTTATTTTCCTCTAAACCTTCCAGATAGGTTCATGTTACCCATTTGTGACCTCTTGCCCTTTCTTTTTAGCTGGAAATGCAATGGATTAGCTTGTGTCTTCAGGAGTAGAAGTAGATGTCCAGAGCTCTACTTTTGGCCTCTGTTTAGTAGTGCGGGGACCATTAAATCGTTTTGCAGTTGCATTTGTTAGAAATACAGTACCGTTCAAAAGTCTTTACTCCAGTCTTAAGCGTCATGATCCTTCAGAAATCATTCTAGTATGCTGATTTACTGCTCAGAAAACATTTCTTATCAATATTGAAATTGGTTGTGCTTAATATTTCGGGGAAACCATGATGATTTAAGGTATTTTGTTATTGAAAAGTTCAAAAGAATAGCATTTATTTGAAACATGAATCTTGTTCAATTCAAGTTTATTTGTATAGTGCTTTTTACAATACAACTCGTTAACAGTCTTTATTGTGTAACAGTCCTTATTGTCTATTTTCACCAATTTATTACCTCTACTGAATAGGAGTGTTAATTTCTTAAAATATATAGACCCTAAACTTTTTAATAGTAGTGTATGTGTTTTTATTTTGCTATATTTTTCTTTGCTTATTTGTGACAAACAGCACAGCTGAAGATGACATTTAATTCATCTTTGGTAACCTTGCGATGATGAGTTGCGCAGGGATAAGGTGTCTTAAGTTGCACCTGTTGTGATAAGTGTTGCTCTTTTTACTTTCTCTATTTAGTGTATTGTTTTATTTGGTGAGTGTTAATTGTGGATCCTGGTTTAACATGAACTCAGGCAGTGACAGTGTGTACGTCATGTTTTTGTTTTGGTGTTGGTCAGTGAGGCACACACTGATTGCTCTATCTGCCGCTGAATAGAGAAATTCAGGAGCATGCTGTTATTGAGCTCAGTGTGTGTGTAGACCATGTGATCAAATGTGATGGTGCAGCAGAATTTAGCTCACCCAGAGAGCCTCCTTTTGTGTGTGGTGTTGTTGAGAAAGTTTAAGACAGGTCTGTGACTGAAAGCAATGGCATTAGACCGCAGTTGCAATACTACCCCTACAGGGGGCAGTCTGCTGTAAAACATTAGGCTACCCCTAGCAAATTCAGAGAGCTGTAGAAATCCAAGGGGTCAGTGTGGTGTGTTCACTCGGTTTAGATGTGACGTAGTTGCAAATCAGTGTCTGTCTCTGTGGGTTAGTGGCTGAACCTCGTCTATGGTTCTCTCACTCTAAATGCAGATGTTTGGCTAGTTTCCATACTGATGGCATGCTGCCTATACTTTTTTTTTGGAGAGACTTTCTTTGGGTTTATGACCATCATTATAAATGAATTGGAGCAAATAACATTGTACTGCACAACGGCCAGTGATGCATATTCAGAGTAAGTGTTGTGGTAGTTGCTGAGATGTTATGAGTGTCTGCTATGGTCAGAAAAGCAAGTCTTTGTTATTCTTATCCCTAGTTGTTGTCATTTTAACATGTTCAGGGATAAAATCTAATTGCTTAGAAAATTAATAGCATACCTCTTCTCAACAAACCACAAAATTTGAACAAACTTTGTGTAATATGAAGTTTAATACTTGGGTTTAGGGGGCTTTTTCAGATGTCTAACCTTAAATATGAGAAATAGTAAATGCGGAAATTGTCATAAGTGTAATTAATTCACTCAGGGACTTGCCTTTATTTCGCAAATGTTTCCTTTTGAAGCTTAATGCAATGACATTTCATGGAAATACAAGAGAGTAATTTTGCCAATGGACTAGTTTTGCTTTAAGATGCTTTAATGCCTGCAATGATTCCAGATCAGCAGAGCAACTCTAATGCACCGTGGAACGAAGGATTTTAAGCACATATTAGAAAGCCGGCGTAGTTTGGACTGACTTTCACAGAGCTCAGGCTTTACAGGGCCCAGAGTGTGACTAATGTAGAAGAAGTGTTATTGTCCTGTTACATATATTAAAGGTCCTCATGCATATTAATGAGGAGAAGACCCAAACACAGTGTAATCCTTGAGGTCAGAGAGCAGACACTTGCATCTCAATGGCATGTGATGTTTCTCACGCGTTTGAGATATTGACAGTACTGTTTTTAGAGTTACACATGAATCAGATTCTTTCTTAGGAATTGAATGATCACATCAGATGGTGATTAAATGATTCACACGAGTTCAGTGACGCTGATTATATGACTCATGAAGTATGTTGGGTGTTTGATTGATCCATGTTTTCTTTTTCTTTTTGAGGCACATGTGCTACTGTTTAACTTAAACACCTGTCTCTCTCTCTCTTTTTCTCAGAGAACACCTGTCTTGCTCTTTCACGTTCTTCCTGCATGGAGACAGTAATGTGTGCACCAGCGTGGAGATCAACCAGCACCAGCCCGTGTACCACCTGAACGAGGAGCACCTGACACTGGCGCAGCAGGCCTCCAGCCCATTCCAAGGTGATAGAACACACTTTTTTAATGCTTTAAAAAATCTTTTTTTTCCTCTCTGTCCCCTTCTTTTGTTTCTCCTTTTGCCTCTTTCTCTTTCCAGCAGAAACATGAGGTTCATAATTAGGAAAGCCCAGTAGCATCCTGTCCTAGCTTAAAAAAAAGAGAAAATAGTGTTAAGTGACCGTTTCCTGTTTAAGGTGCTTGGGGAAAAGGAAAGTGTTCTTCATTACCGGTAACATGAGCAGTGCTCAACGAACTAATGGTATATGCACATCCGTAAATCTTGAAAATGTTTAAACTAGGCCACAGAGGTATGTAAAAATTGTAATCAGTAATGTTTTTTTTGTTTGTAATTTTTGCCCCGATATTGTTTAGAATAATTTGTTAAATGGCTCTTGATATTGACATATACAATAATAATAACCAAACCCGAGCCTAAACTGAAACAAAACTACCTGTATATGATTTTTTTTTTTTTTTTTTTTTTTTTTTTTTTTAAATGTAACAAAGTATTAAAGGGATACTTCACCCCAAAATGTCATAAGCTACTCACCATCATGTTGTTTTCAACCTGTAAGACCTTTGTTCATCTTCGGAACACAAATTAAGATATTTTTAATATAATCTGAGAGCTCTCTGTCCCTTGCATAGACAGCCACGCATCTGACACGTTCAAGGCAAGAAAGGTAATAAGGACATTGTTAAAATGGTCCATGTGAAATCAGTGGTTTCACCTTAATTTTTATGAAGCTACTAAAGACTTTTTGTATGCAAAGAAAACAAAAATAACAACATACTAAAGTCGAATAGTAAAGTTAAGTGGGATATCCAAAGGGATGTTAGTGATAGTCATGTTGCCATTTCTGATGATGTATCCCTGGGTGGGAAATCCTTGCACTTTAGGAGATTTTAGGCCTTTTCAAAGTCACCATTATTTTCTCAATCACGTTTCAAAATCTTCAGTCAAAAACAATAACTTCCATTCCCGTCTCTTTGCATTGACTGGTGTGAGGGCTGGGCACTAAGGCTTCCCTCCAGCAGTCTGTCACTCACATGAGATCGCAGCAATTAGCAAACAACAACAATCCAGTCAATTCCTAATGGACAAAATCAAGTCCCACCCTCCTTTTTTCCCTTCTTCATTTGTTTGGAAAGTCATTTTACTTGGATTTACGTCACTTTAGGGAGGAAAAGACGTTTGCAATTTCCGTTTCAAGCTGACTTTAAGACCTTACCTGGGATTTCAAAGCCCTCAGTTGCTCTTAAGCACCCAGTCAGCAGTGGTAAATACTCTTTATAGTTTTTATTTTGTTTCATCCAGTATCATTCATTTTAGCTTGGCTGGTATGCTGTAGTGACCAGTCTACATCATCCACAGCCGTGCACTAGATCACACCTGCCATTGTTTTGCATAATTGAGATTGTTTGCAGTTCCTGCGAATTAACATTTGAAAAACATAATTCATCCTTTTGATGGGGAAATAACCTTTGCAGTGCATCAGGAATGTGTGATGTGTCAATTGGAACCAGCTGACCTTTTTCTCTCTCGATCTCCTTTGGTCTGCTGCTCACCGTTTCTGACAGTCTTGGATTAGTGAGCGTGCGAGTGTTGCGACTATGACCTCATAAAGAGCAGTGAGAGGGCTGTAATGAACTCATAGCTCACTTAACCGAGCAGAAGAGAGAGGGAGAGAGAGACTGGTAGTGCACAGATTGCTTGACAGAATAAATGTGAGGTGAACAGTGTGATATTGGAATACATTTGTTTGCCTGTTTGTCTGAAAATGGCTTTATATCTGTGTGATGCCCCCGATCAAATGCGGACCAGAGCAGCAGACCTCTCTCTAATGATGGCCGACGTTTGGTTAACTCTTTAGTGGATTCAATGCTTCAAGCTCCCCTGCCTTGCAAATTCTGATCTTCTGCCTGACCACCTCTCTGAAGAGCTCAACGTGGGGCTTTCTTTCTGTAAATATTTTGCGTGTCAGCAGAGACCTTTTTGATGTGTTGTGACAAGATAGCCATCCAGAGGCCAAACGAATTCCGCCCCTCACCTTGGCTCGATCTGCCAGATATTAAAAGAGCCGTTTTTGCCGTTTTTGTTTTCTTACATCTGGTTACAGCTTGTTTTCTTTTTTTTTTTAATAATGCATTTTGGAGGCTTATTTTTTTGAAGCCAGGATAACAATCTCTGTTAGAGCGGTTAGATTTAAGCAGCCTTAACCCATTACAGATAAATCGTGCCTCCTTTCCATTTGTATAGTATCCCCCTTCCCCCATTCCCTTTTCCCATACCTCTTCCGGATGGACGGAGGTGTCCTCTGTCATTGTGGCTTTTATGGATTTGTGTGATGAAGGCCATGGAATGAGCCGGCTAATGGAAGGACGCGGGATGGATTCTTCCGCTCCCTCCTCCTTTTTCTCCCTGGAAGCTCCTTCCTCCTCCTAACCCCTAATACGTGGATCAATATATCAAGGCAGTTAAAGAAACATACAAGTACAGAATGAGATTTCCTTGGGAAAATTTGTGACTACCTACCTCAGTGTTTAGTTGTTTTTTTTAGGCAGCATGAAAGCAGCATGTAACAGAGCCACTCTTGAGAAAATGAAGTGTTTTGGTAAGATACCAATAGAGTGAAAACTGATGCTGTTGCTTCCACATTTGTGCTTCACCTTGTCTTGTGCACTTTCCTTGTCTTGTCTCACTCCTTCTGAACGACCTGTTTATTTAAGTTGGTTTCTGGGCTCAGAATGAGCACTGCTTGGCAGTAACTGGAGGCTGTGTTGATATGAAAGGCTTTCGGAAAGTGTCTGAGAGAAAGGAGGAAGGAAAGAGACCCGGCTGCAGTGGAGGAGTCATTTAAGAGCACAGTTAATGAGGAACAGAAGTGGAGGGAGCGGTTGAGAGAAAGCCAGGCAGGAGTGTTTGTACAGTGTTCCTCACTTCATAGACTCATTTGCTTTGGCCCTGTTCTGATTACACGCTCTTTAGTCTTCATGTGTTTCTGCTAAATATGCAGGGCTCTCTACATTGTAAGAATCAGTTTGGGGCAACTTTCCAATGACAACTCCAGATAAATGGCACTTGATTGTGTTTTGTAGGTGCTTTAGCTACTATCATGTTAATACAAGTACTTGCATGCGTAAACAAACTAATAAGGATGCTAGGATAGGTGATTTATTCAATATGGTTATTCAGCAATGCATGTTATATAGTCTTGCTAACCCATTTTGTGTACCAGCTAGTGCTATCACAATCATGAGTTTATTAAATATCATACAACTAATTTGTAGCTAACAATTTAATACATTTTTTACTTTTGTTGATCACAGTGTAAGGATAAGGCACGAACCTTTTACATAATTTTTTTTCCTTCTCGATTGTACATTGAGAACAATGAATTGAGTACTCAAAAAACTCAAAAGCATGTGATACATTTCCAAATGATACATTCCGTCATCTGTCGTGAGCATATATATAATATAAATTATATAAATATATACATTTAAATGCATGTAAATATTTTCAAAATAGGCCTATATACTGTATGTATGTGAAATTATATATACATAATAAATATACACAGTACACACGCATATTATGTAAATGAAAGCTTTTATTTTGGATATGATTAATAGTTTGACTGCACTAGAAATATATATATATATATATATATATATATATATATATATATATATATATATATATATATATATATATATATATATATAAAATTTCTTGTGTGTGATCGCTTTTTCCATTAACACTAAAAAATAACAACAATAATTGTAATATTTTTAGAGTAAAAATACAAGTAAAACAAATTAAAATCAAAATAATAATAAAATTCCCTTGTTTGAATTGCAGTCGGTGATTGAGATTAAAAGCGCACATTATTGTCTCAAATAATCTCTATTAGATCAGATAATCATGACAGGCGTCTGTCCCAGATTCTTGACCTTTATGCCAATGCTGCCCAATATCTCTTGTGTTCTGTGCTGTGTGACTAAATAAACTTTTCTTATTCTCGCTGTAGTGATTCTGAGTCCATTTGGACTGAACGGGACATTGACCGGTCAGTCCTTCAAGCTGTCCGACCCTCCGACACAGAAGCTCATTGAAGAATGGAACCAGTTCTATCCCATCAGCCCGACCTCCAAGGAGAGCACAGAGGACAAAATGGAGGACATCGATTGGGAGGATGACTCCCTGGCAGCAGTGGAAGTGCTTGTTGGTGGGTTGAAATAAAATATATATTACTTAAAAGACTGGTAAATGAACCAGTGGCGTTGTGGGAGCAATAAATGTTTGCTGAATAATTGTTTGTTTTTTTACCCCCAAAGTGTGCATTCATAAGGTGTTCATGTGTGGCCGTTTCTCCAGGTGGTGTGCGCATGGTGTATCCTGCATGTCTCGTGTTAGTCCCACAGTCAGACGTCCCCACTGTAACACCTACGGGGTCCTCGCACTGCACAGCTGTCTATTCAAATGGCCATCAAATCCCTGCCTCAAACCGTGACCCCGCAATTTCTTCAGTGACCCTGACTCCTCCCACCTCACCTGAGGAGGCTCAGACAGGTTAACACGCCTCAAACTTTTGACTCTATCCCATGCCCATCTCATTTCCGTTACACTCTCAAACTTCTTGTCCTATTCTTTCTTTCCCTAGTTCACTCTCACTCAGCACAGAAGTGGATGCGGTTGCCGGTGGCGATGGATGGATTCAGTGTTGACAGCACCAGTCATCACGGTGGCAAGATTCCACGCAGGATGGCAAGTCAGGTGGTTGAGAGCGTTTGGCAGGAGTGCAACATCAACCGAGCTCAGAACAAGTAAGTGTGCTCAGAGTAAATCTGAGATCAGATAATCTCATTTCACAGACATGATAAATCAAGCATAGCCCAGCAATGCCCTATTAAAACTGGTGCAAAGCATATTTGAGCCACAAAATGTTTTATTAGTGATTATGGCTCACATTTAACAAAAACCCACCAATTCACTATCTCAACAAATTAGAATATGGTGACATGCCAATCAGCTAATCAACTCGATTTGGAAACCAAGGTCCTAGAGTGTGGAGGAAGGGTGGAGAAGCTCATAGCCCAAGTTGCTTGAAGTCCAGTGGCAAGTTTCCACAGTCTTTGAAGATTTTTGGGGTGCAATGTCATCTGCCGTTGTTGGTTCATTGTGTTTCTTGAAAACCAAAGTCACTGCACCCATTTACCAAGAATTTTTGGAGCAGCTTTTTGAAGATGATGATTTCATTTTACAGCAGGATTTAGCACTTGCCCACACTGCCAAATGCACCAAATGTTGGTTAAATGACCATGGTGTTGGTGTGCTTGACTGGCCAGCAAACTCACCAGACCTGAACCCCATAGAGAATCTATGGGGTATTGTCGAGGAAAATGAGAAACAAGAGACCAAAAAAAAAGAGGATTGCTGAAGGCCACTGTCAAAGAAATCTGGGCTTCCATACCACCTCAGCAGTGCCACAAACTGATCACCTCCATGCCACGCTGAACTGAGGCAGTAATTAAAGCAAAAAGAGCCCCTGCCAAGTATTGAGTACATGTACAGTAAATGAATATACTTCCCAGAAGGCCAACAATACACTTTTCTGAAGTATTCTAATTTTTTGGGCTTTTGTTAAATGTGAGCCAAAATCATCACAATTAAAATAACCAAAGACTTAAACTACTTCAGTCTGTAGTCATGGAATTTATTTTATACACCAGTTTCACAATTTGAGTTGAATTACTGAAATTAACTTTTCAACAACATCCTAATTTATTGAGATGCACCTGTATACTGTTAACTTTTGTCATTTCATTAATTAAGCTGATAATCCTACCTGTATTGTAATACCTATAATGACATATCTGTGTTTACTCAAATAGGTCGATGTGTGTTCAGTAAAATTGTTGAAATGGCAGTCAAAAATATTAATAAACTTTTGTGTAACCACAACTTAGCACTATGTACACAGAATTTGACTTCCAAAAATAAACTGACACTGGGAGATATTTACTGGACTAAAACGTAAGACTAGCCTCAACAAAGTACCACAGATCCTGTTGATTTAGAAGCCATTCAGAGAGTTTGATTCCAGTGTTCTTTCAATGTGTCTTTGCAGACGGAAATTCTCTGCCACAGTCTCCAATGGGACCAGCGAGGAGGAGACGCTGATGAAAGTGGGAACCTGGGACTTTGTCGACTCCACACAGAGATCAAGCTGCAAGTGTTCGAGGTACAAACATGAACATTCCCTCAGTCCTTTATTCTCATAGGCATTCAGTGTCTGCATGTGTTGGATGTATATCTATATATAATGTATCAGTCTAGACTTGCAGCTCCGTTGGTCCTTCCACTTGCGTGTAATTGCATGGTTTTGTGGCTCCATTGTTGAGTTTTTCTTGTAATCATCTTATAGTCAGATTACAAGAAAAAGTATCTGGAAACTTTTAAAGAAAAAGGTCAAATATATTCCAACTTGGCTTTGCAGCATAACAGTTAAAATACAATTTAGATTTAGATTTTGACACCAAGCATCATTACAGAGCTCCGAGTATGAGTATTAATTAATGTTTGCATGAAGTATTATTGTTCTTTGCTTCATGGAGTCTACTTCAGCTTAGAGATAAGGGGAAAAGAAAACAATTATAAGCAATAGAACAGATGTAAACAAAACAAAGAAACACATTAAGTTAAATGCTTAGTTTTTAAAAAATATTTAAGATTTGATATATTTTGCATTACAAAATAAAAATAATAACATAAGTCCGTCTTCTCTTCTGCAGATATTGCAATTGAGTTTAATGATGTTATTTATCTGTGACAGGCTGTTCAGAATGATGCTGGTTACTGGTAGTAAGCAAGTACTAAAAAGAATGAGCCCGAACGCTGTAAAGCATTGCAAGTAACATTAACACAGACCTAATGTCATGCTGTTAGCGGTCTTCTCTTTTTCTTCATTGAGTAGCTGTTCAGTTTAGGCCAAGAGAAGGCCAGGCACCATGGGACTGTTGTCATTTGCCAAATATGTTTTTTGGAAGAGACCCAGCATGAGAGGTGTGATGAAACTCGGAGTCCCCTAGTGAAGTGAAAATAACCACGCGTCGACTAAAAGCCTTTCTGCTTGTTTATCATTCTGCTTGTGTGTGAGTTGTGTGTTATTGTTTTGCGTACATGTGAAATGGTTTTGACTGTGTGAATAAGAAAGGGTATAATTTTACCCTTGACTCATCTGTGTTCTGGATGTAACTCTTAGCTCTTAAATTTGTGCAGTTTAAGTAAAAATTTGTCAGTTTGTGTTGGTATACTTATGTTTCTATATAAATCTACTGCTCTATATGTGTACTATATATCTTATTGACCCTAAACTGTCACATAGGTCTAAATATTCACACCATCTCAGTTCCAACCTCAGAGTAGCCTGTGGATTCTTTGTTTACATAGGCAGGCTAAATTACCCAAACTCCTCACACTACACGTGAACTACACGCTTTAGACTCTCCTTTAAATACTAACATGCATACATGTAAAACACTCTAAAATATCTGAAGTGGACTGATTTTTTTCTGGCTTCGTGACGGGTGGTTGTTGTAAAAGGATTGCATTTTAAAGGGATGGATGAAAGCAGTGTATTTAAAGCTTTCGTTTGTAGCTACAGGCTTGTGTATTGAGATACTGTAAAGCTTTAGATGGTGACTGCCTCAAGAATTAAACGAGAGACACTGTACAAGGAAACCCACAGGGAATCTCTGGCAGCTGCTGGGCTTTACATATCTCTGAGAAAGCGTGGACATGCGTTATCAGGTCAGACAGTCTCTGATAGGAGTGGAGCGCTTGTTGTTAAAAGGGTGGTTTCTTAAACCTGTCCTTAGACTCGACAAGCAGAGAATCTTTACTCAGTGTTTTTTCACAGATCCAATAATAGTTAGGAAATTCTAAATAATGAGCTAATTAAGAAACTGTTACATTTCTCTGTTACAAGTCTCAAGGGTCTATTAAATCTGAAAATACATTTTGTGAACTCTCAGAGTGAAAAGAAATGAATAAAAAACATGGTTTGTGGTTATAGTCCTTCTTATTAATGATGTCATCAGTTCATAATTCATCACATATCCGTTGTATTAAAATATTTCTTTATCCTGTCAGGCACAAAACCCTGAAGCAGAGAGCAAGCAGCACGCCTGGTCAGCCGCCCACCGCTGGTCAGACGCAGCAGCAGCCCGTCAAGCACAAAGCTGGGGAGAAGCCCGAAAAAGGTGACAAGCAGCAGAAACGGCCGCAGACGCCCTTTCACCATCGCAACTCTGTCTGTGAAGATGTCTCAATGGAAACCGACACTTCTGCGGGTCAGCACTTGGCTCTTAGAGGCCAAGAGGGTGGAAGGTTTTCTGGGCTTCGCCCATCTGATGTGAGCTCTGGCACAAAACCTCCACAACTGCACAGTGGGGGCGGAGCTACTGTGGCCAACAGTGGCCAGACAGAGATGGTCGGCTCTCCTCAGCCACCGCCGCTGAGCCCTCACCCTTGCGAACGTGGCGAGGAAGCCTCAGACACCATTAAAAACCCCTCCACACCACACAGCCAACATTTTTACCCTCCTTCCTCAGAGCCATGCCTCCTGCCCCAAAAGGGCCCAGATGATGCCCGTTTGGAGCCCCTCACCCAACCTTTTCCCCCTGCGTACCCCGAGCCCCTGGAGCCCACTCCGTACGTCAGTGCAGCAGTAAACCTGGATGACGATGGGAGCCACGTGCCATGGAGATTCTTCAACCTGCCCCGTAGGAAAGATGCCGAGTTTCCCACGCCGTCACTACCAGGAGATAAACTCAGAGAAGAGGCGTCAATCGGAGCTGAAGGGATTATGTCTGTTACTGAGTGAGTATCACACAAATTTTAAAATGAACTAGTTCAGTTCATAGTTCAAACTACAAAATTTTGAACTAAGTTCAGTAAGTTCCAAAAATGAACTAGTTCATAGTTCTTTTTTTCCATATGTTGCTGCAAGCTATTATTTTTCACAATTATTGCCACAGCCCATATAGAATCACAGACAGCAATTATTTTATCAGTTTTAACAATGAAGCTATGCGTCAGATTTCATCTTCATATAATATCCAATTTTGAATCCTTATCCAACCAGGGTTTACATTAGGATTGAGGGGACAGCATTCCCCCATTGTTGCTTTAATGCTTTGTCTCCCATTCTCACCGACATTGTCATAAACATCATAAAAAATTATTTTAAATGATCATACACCTTCTTGCTACATGCTGCTGTCGCCTTTTTTTTTTTGATGACGCGTCGCGCATGCGGCGGACGACTGTGCGCCACTGGTGGCTGGTGTTGCCAGATTTAGGTGTTTTTTCGCTACATATTAAGACCTGTTTACGGTGTGTTTTAGCCGGGCTTCGCCAGGAAGGCTCTATAGAAATCTGGCACCCTACTGAACGAAGTTAACCTGAGAGAGCGTGCCGTTCACAGACACCAGAATGAACGAGTTGACAGTAACGTTCATCATCAGGCAGTAATACAGCACGTTCAGTTCACGTTCGCCCAAAATATGAACGAGTTCATGAACTATCGTTCAATGAACGCGTTCAGGCACAACACTGCCCATCTAACTGTTGAGCAGTCGAGTTTGTCCTCTGTCTTGCAAATGGATTATTCTCTTGGAGGATCTCATCGAACATGTCAGACAGCGAGACTGTGCGCGGCTCATCTTTAGTACGAGCCAGTTTACTCTCTGAGCTGTTTTCATCTCCTGCGCTGTGCATCACCTGACCATCTCCATCACCTAGCGGCTTTCCCAAATCCAGAACAATGTCTGCAAACGGCCGTTTTTGCATCTTTATCTGACACTTTTTAAAATGTTTCCACACTGCTGACATGTTTGCTGCATAAAGCGCGCGCCTATCACTCTACGCGGATTATTTGATTGCGTCATTAAAAACGTCATTGTTCGGCAAAATTTATTCGGCCTTTTTACTTATTCGGCCGAACACCGAAAGTGCTTTTTTGGCTATTTTCGGCCGAATAATTTCGGTTGCCGAACATTCGGTGCATCCCTAACACATATTTTCATACAACACACTATTTCATGCGCACACTTGAAAGTACAATACTAAGCCACCAAGCAAATATAATAGAGAAAACGCTTCCATCTTTCTTCCATGGATTGAATAAACAGACACCTATATGTAAATGATCCGTTATGATTAGATATTGTCCAACAGGGTGGACCAGTTTACTGAATTCCAAACAGATGTTGATATGCAAATTTGGGTCGTCATACCCATTGATCTGATAAACTGGTTTCTGAACAACCCATTTTTGCAGGCTAGTTTAAATTAGCTTTTTGATTGGGAGAGACCTTTTGCAATCTTTGATTTTTGGCTGCAGTGTTTTCAAAGGAAACGGGGGCGAGGACCGCAATCCTGTTTTCTTCCATATATGTTCCCTTTAAGACGTGTTTTGTTTCCATTCTCTTTTAAAACCTCCCTGAAGTCTCAAATAATGCAGTGAAATGAAAGTACATATCTTTAGGATTTAGAGCTCCCCATAACCTGTAAACAGCCAGGAGGATTGCATTGTGCATTTGTGTTGTGTTATAATGGCTTAAGTGACTGTGATTCTAAAGTGAGAATGGGACCACCCTGTGGACCCCGTTAATCCCCTCCGTTCACAGCTTTTTATTTCCTGCAGCCAGAGTTTAGTGAGAGTCCCCAGTACTGAACTGCAAGCGTCCTTCTCTGTTTGTGAGCTGTGTTTTGAAATAGCTGTGATGTAGCCTCGTGCACCACTCGCTCAAACACACACACACAAACGCACTCTTGTTCTGTGTAGAACGTTCTTTCACTGAGTGCACACACCATGTTAATCTCTCGTGATGCGCCCTTTTGACATCATACTTCACTAATGTGCAGGCCCAGCACTGTTGTGAACTAGGAGATTAATGGGTCCATCTAATACGTCCATACAAACATTTAGGTTTAAGTGAGGATTTAGACTAGAAATGGACATTGATATACCTTTAAACAACAGCTTGTGGACCTTAAGGATTTATACACAAAAGAGACTTAAGGATACTACTATTCTTTACCCTCTGTAAGATGAAGGGGCTTTTGCTTACCATATATTACGCACACTAATGTTCAAAAGTTTTTTTAATGAAGTATTCCATGTTCATCAAGGCTGCATTTATTTGATCAAAACTACAGTGAAAACAGTAATATTGTCAAATATTATATTTTTATATATTTTACAATTTTATTTTATTCCTGTGTTGGCATTTGGCAATGATACATATTCTGCAGCTATTATGCCATGCTTCAGTGTCACATGATCCTTAAGAAATTATTATAATATGCACATGCGGATTTGGTGCTCAAGAAAAAGAAACTATTATTTTGAAAACTGTTGTGCTGCTTAATATTTTTGTGGGAACTTTTTTTTTTCCCTGACTCTTTAATAAATTGGAATTTTAAAAGAAAATATTTTTGTAACATGATAAATGTATTAAATGTCGCTTTTGATCAATACATACTTGCTGACAAAATGTATTTCTTCAAAAAAAATTATAATAATAAAAAAAAATTACTGATCCCTAACTTTTGAACAGTAGTGTATGTAACCTGATAAGAGAGTGCAATGGTCATAAAAATTTAAATCTTTTTTTATGTTTTGAATATGACATTCCCCTATAGATTTTTTAAAATGGGATTGACGTCAAAAGTCTTTCTTTTTCCTACAATAAATAATAAACAGTGTGGAATGAGGTTGTGTTCATATCCACACATGCTCAGCACTTGACACTCTTGTAACATGCACCAACCCTTCAGACTTCCAAGAAAAGCACCAAGGGAACTTGCGTCCCATGTGGTTACCTTGATTTAAAAGTGCAGTCATTTGACACTGGTGCCAGTGCTGTTTGATGACAGTCTCCAACTAACTCGTGACATGTTTACTTGTGTGCAGAATATCTGCTACTGTACATCTTATCTGCTTTCTCCAGAAACGTAAATCAACAAATGGTTACCCTCACTGCTTTCAATAGACTCAAAGTTGTTTTAATCCAGTTAGCTCCATATTTTTGCTAATACATGCTGAATAAAATTCTCATGCCTATACTGTTAGAGGAATGCACATTCATCGCATTTTCCCACTTTGTATCTTAAAAAAAAAAACATTAGATTTTTCGTATAGTCACATCTATTAACATGAAATGGCGTTTGTTGAATCTGTTGAAAGGGGAACATTTGTTGGTCGTTTTGATATTTGGCAGTGTGTGAGAATGTTTGGACACGTTTGTGTGAATCATTTTCATGTAGAATGAACCTTTTCTCTAAACTGTTGCGGATGAGAGCTATTGAAAGCAAAGACTTTATGCCCCTCATAAATTCGTGAAGCAGCAGTGTTATGACAAAATGAAGTGTACACATCGCTCAGCCCTGCTCTTGTCTTCCGGGAAGAATGTTTGTTGATACTATTAAGTTAAAAAATATGTGCCCCTAATCCCTCACTAGAAACAAAAATTGTCTGTTTTGAAAATGTTGTTTTAGTGTGGGTGCTTCACAGATATCTGATGTTTTAAATAACGCCGTTTCCTTCAGCAGTTTTAGACATACAACATTCCTGCACATTGCATCTATATTGTTTCCACTGTACGATCGTTGTTTGCCTACAGTTGCCCAAGATTAGGAAAGCGAGGTTTAGAGAGCTGTCTCTGTTGGCCACAGTGAGATGTAATGGTATTCAGTGCAATCCCAGTATTCACTTGGCTGGTGTCCTCTTGTGTCTATTCTGCTGTTAATGCCCAGTGTAATCCCTGTGCTCTCTGGGGTCCCAAAATGGGTTTAATCTCTGGCCACCCTCCATCAGAGCTACAGTGGTCCGATCTGTGTGAAAAGGACAGTGGCTGGTACATACCATTTAAATAACACAGAGGGATTTTACATAAGTAAAGATCTGAGAGACATTGAGTGATTAGAACTTCAATAGCATTATCATTTATTGTCAACCAGCATAGGTTTTCTGTTATGCTATGAATGTGTTAATTTCACTCGAAATGATCTTTTAATATGAATTTATTGCCCACTTGATTGGTCTGGGAGATCTAATTGTCTCTGTGCTGTATGAGGGTACCAAGCAGTGTATTATAATTCAGTCGTGGTTTGACCTATTTTTCTTTTGTCCAGGTTAATGGTTGCCTCCAAAAGGCCGCTCAAGGTCTCAGAAGAACGGATCCAGACGTACCTGCAGCGACAGAACCAGTACCTGGCTGCAGCCATCACAGACGGGGACCACGAGCCTGAGGTCGACCCCTATGCTTTTGTTGACGGAGATGTTAAGTTCACCTTCTCGGATAAGAAAGACAAAGCTGGGGGAGAGAGAGAACCAGGGAAGAAACACAAGGTGATCAATTTTTCATTAATCTCTGTGATGAACTGATAAACTGTGATAAACAGTTTGGGGTTAAGTAGTTTTTTTTTCTCACTCTTATACTCACAGAGGCTACATTTATTTGATGAAAAATACAGTAAAACAGTTATATTGTCAAGATAATACAATTACAATTCATGTTTTTTTTTTTTTTTTTCATGAATTTTCAGCGGCCATTACTCCAGTCTTCATTGTCACATGAGCCATCAGATATCATTTCTAATACGCTGATTTGGTGCTTAAGAAATATTTGTGCTGCTTAATATTTCTGTGAAATCCAGGAAGCCATTTAAAAGAATAATTATGCTGCCTGCATAATTTTTTGTGCAGCATTATCTTTTAAAAAGTGCTAGTAATTTTCTTTACTAGCACTTTTAATACATCCTTACTGAATAAAGGAATTAATTTAAAAAAAAAAAAATGTAAAAAGCTTATTGACTCCAAACTTTTGAATGATAATGTAGGGGTGCTGTAAGCTAGTTTCATTTTCACTTTGAATTATGCAACAGTAACGGAAGTAAAAAGGGCGAGTACAGTTTCACATGGACTTTTGTTTCATGTGAAAAGGAATTTCAGACAGATTCTCTATTGGCAGTGTAGCGTGTAATATGCTGGCATCATGTCTGCTGTCTTCAGCTCATGGGAGATTCCCATCTGAGATCTGAATCTGACACCCTCAAACGTGGAGGAGAGCGCATGAATAGAGGGGGCGAACACAGTCTCTCCCATTCCTGTTGGATTTTCACACATACTTTAAGTGTCTTTTTGGCAGCTGTGAAGGATTTGTAAAAGCTTTTTTGGTACTTAGTCTCAGAATTACACGTCATTTGTGTGTCTTGGTAACATTGCATTTACTTTTTGCTGTTACAGGAGAGGTTTAAGTAATGTAGGCCATATGGTGCAGCACAAACTTAAACAAAAATGTATAACAGGCGTGTGTCTGTTACGTGTAAACACACACAGCAGCGTTCATTTGTCGTAAAATACATAGTCGACATAGAAAATTGCTTTCTTAACTCCTGTACCCCACCCCAGGGTTCTGCTATCGATTACGGGGCGGAGTGATTTGCATATACAGGCGTTTATTACAGAGTTGGTCATTAGGATGTGAAGTGTGTGCACGGAGGAACAGATTACACTCTTTATGCAGAGAGACGGCCTGCAGTGTAATGAAATTATGCACGGCGTAATGAATCTCTGCATAGCGTGCGGCTTGCATTGTAATGGTGGCTCTGAGGTGTTGAGGTTGCATGACGGGCAGGTTAAGGGTCTGGGGTGGCTTTGTAAGGCACTGAGGGAAGGCTGCAGTCCCATTAGCCTGTCCTGTTTTCTTGAATTAGAATATTATTTATTCTGTGCATCAAATATATAATTTGGTGGGGAAATATAAATATGGTTCCACACTCACTAAGTTTCTGTCTTTCACACACTCCCTCACTCTTCTTTTGCTTTCACCTTGTCTCATTGGTTGGCTGCTTCTAGGTGATTGTTAACCAACATCTGTTTATCAACCTATGCACTCTGGACTGTTTTCATCTTGTGTTTTGTGGAAAAGTTAGTCAGTGTGTGCCTAATATTGAGTACTACACTGAGAAGAAATAACAAGTACATTAACTGGTTTTATTCATGTCAAAAAACATTCGGAGGTTAACACTTTTTACAGTATACGTTTTAGTTTTGTCTCAACTCATTTGCGATTGACATGTCAAAGTACATTTTGGACCCTGCATATCTAATCTAACACAACCTTTGTTGTGCATCATATAATGTCTCTTTTTAATACTTGCTATCTTATTTTCTCTCTCACAGGGAGAAGATGGCAGTGCTTCACTATCAGATGGTAAGGACTGTCCTGTTACACTCCAGTGACTCTCTCATGAACCCCTCTCAAACCCTGAGTCCATTTATTTTATTTGAAATAGTTACCTTATTGACAGCCTGGGTCAGTTTAGTGTATTGTTGCCCATAAAGGTTAAATGTGTTCGCTGAGTGAGGGAAAGGGCTTGTCCTGATATAGTCTCAAGCCCAGGCTGTGGTTACGCTGGATAAAGCAGGAGAACAGGCCTGTGTGTTAAGCTTTGTCTCTCTTTCTATCTCTCAGATGCGCAGCGGGCTGCGGCCCATAACCGGGCTGCTACCACCAGCCTCATACATGATTCAGACCTGGCAGTCTCCTTCAAAGACCTGGACAACCTCTTTAACTCAGATGAGGACGAACAAACAGTTAGTATTAAGCTATCTTTCTATTATCTCTTTCTATTATGTCTCCCCTTTGCGTCACTGTGTGATAAATTTAGCTGTTTGGGCAAATTTTCACAATGACGTGAAGGCTTGGAGCTGATTGCTGAAAGTAATTAGATGTTAAAATATATCATCAATATGTAATCACTGATAATATTACCATTGCTCAGCTATTTGAAAATAAGGGTATATTGCAATGGAAATGTTTTTTTTTAATCTTTTTTTTTCTGTAGAGAAATTGCTGTAATTTTAATGAAATCATAGCTCTGATTTTGGCTAATTTGTGTATGTCTCCATAGCCTGGAGCACGGAGAGCTGTAAATGGAGCAGATGAGAAGTTTGGCAGCAAGGAGTCGAAACCAGCCACAATGGACTCTGGCCCCTGTATAAGTGAGCACAGTCTCTGTCTCTAAATATACAGGGTTTACTTCATCATTCAAGCTCTGTATACTGCTCCCTGCTGGCCATCCACGAATTTTACATTGCAAGCAGACAAGCAGTACATCATGCACATTTCTTTGAGTGGGAACAGTGTGTTAGTTTTCTTTAATGTACAGACATTAAGGGTTCAGAAATACTATATGCTTTTATATAAATTAATCAAAACATTTTCAAACGTTTTTTTTGGCAACTTTGACATGTTGACAATAAATGATTTTGCTTTTCGTGAGAATAAGCAGGAAATTAGACAATTTATTATACATACTATAATATTTTTCTGCATTTATCCTGCATCCTTCCACTTACATGTCATCTTTACCTCTGTTCATCCATCCCTCAGGCGCGGCTGATCTACACCAGATGTTCCCTACGCCTCCATCTTTAGAGCAGCACAACATGGGTTACTCTCCCATGAACAAAGAGTATGGCTGTATGGAGCCTGGCTCAGGCCTCAACAATCTAGATGGCTCTTCTGCTCTCAGTGGTCAGTTTAAAATCGAGGTGGAGGAGAGTTTCTGCAGCCCCAAACCTTCCGAAATCAAGGTTAGACGAGTAATAAGACTGCTACATCATGTCCTAACCATGTGCGGTGCTGTACGTTTCCATTCTCTACTGACCGCAAAATGCTGTGAAGAGCAACATGATCACAGCCAATGGGATTTCACTTCATGTTTGATATTAGGAATATTCTTGCAACTAAATGATCTGTGATCTTTAAACCTTTTTAAATTAGCTTGCATGCATTTACTCAAGTGCTTACTATTATTTTATTTTATTTTTTTATCAAAGTGCTATTGAACTGGAATGACACAACAGCAAACTGAATATGGTTTTCTCTCTCTCCTCAGGACTTCTCATTTGTGTACAAGCCTGAGTTGTGTCAGCCGTTTGTGGGCTGTTCCATGTTTGCCCCCCTGAAGTCTTTGCCCAGTCAGTGCCTGCCCCCTATCAAACTGCCTGATGAGTGTGTTTACAGGCCCAGCTGGACAGTGGGAAAACTGGAGCTACTCAACTCTGTACCTGCTATGAGCATTTTCAGCAAGGATGGGTGAGTTTCACATCTGGTGTGAAATGTTCTGAACTTAAACAATGCTTGTATCTTTACACAGACTTTTGTATGGACTACAAGGATCTCACAAATAAATATATGGGCCATATTTCACCCTCAAATAAAAAATAAAAATATTTTGCAATTAAGATCATTAATTCTGACAGTAACAAACATTTCCATGCAAAATTTTATATATATTTTTGGCTTTCATTGTCATAAATTCTGGCACAATGAAAACAAAATGTCTTTCCCTTTTGTTTTTTGGGTTAAATACATTTTCTGAAAGATTCACCCAAGAACTGTACATTCAAACTCATGCTCTGTGGAATCAGTTACACCCACACACCTCTTGTTCTTAGTAATGGCGAATAGAGAATAAAATAGAAGAACAGGTGTTAACACGCTTGTAATTAGCTTGTCAAATCCATCTGCTGCCACTGTCCTTTTATTATATTCAGAAGCTCCTTATCTCACAGCTTCTTCACTGTCCGCACTCAAGCGTTCTCGTGGACTGGTTTATTTGAATAGCTGGTGTTTGCTCAGCTGATCAAATCTGATTGTTATCAGTCATATTCTTGTCGTCTGGTTTGCTTTTTCATGTGATGTTATGAACCTGTGTCAGGGTCAGCTTCAGCTATGCTCTTTCATTCCAAAAATAAATGGATAAAGTTATTTTCATACATTAATCTCAGAGAGCAAATAAAACGTTTTAGGACACAATTAGAATCATTGTTCGTGGACATTATATTTGCTGTCGGTAGAAATTTAGTGAAATCCAGAGAGGAGGTGGGGTGTTGCGAATGGTCGATGACAGGGCGATAAGTCTGGTCATAAAGTCCACGTTTGTTTAAGTCAGTCCGAAAGCCCTTTATGAGCTAGTTAGGCTTCTTTTATAACCCCCAGCAGCTGAGGGAGAGGGCCACCTCTTCAAAAGGGGGACCTTCAAACGCCTGCCTGTTTTTAAAGGCCAACGGGAGCCACACTCGGCATTCTCACACACGTACGGTCCTTGTGGCACAAGCTGTGCTTTCATTTCTTGCACAGCTGCCTGTTGGACCGTTTGTCTAAAAATAGTCCCACCCCCCCAGAGGTCTTCTTGGGTTACAAGTACATTACTGCAGCTCATGAAGTTAATATCCAATAATCATCTGCGGTAATAAGAATAAACGAGATGTTTTAAATGTTGCTCACTTGTTGTAGGGTTGACTCTAGTGATGTCCCAATTAACCTCTTGTCTTTTTCTGCTTTTTTGCACTCTAGTGAAAGCAATGCTATGGAACAAGAGTATATCCAGACATACACCCCTCAGACCCACACACCATTCTTGTCTAACAGCGCTCCGCCCAGCAACAGCGGCACGAGCATCCTCCCATCCCCTGCCACGCCTCGCTTCTCAGCTCCCACCCCTCGTACCCCACGGACACCTCGGACCCCCAGAGGTCCAGCCAGTGTGCAAGGTTCCCTCAAATATGAGAACTCGGACTTGTACTCGCCGGCCTCGACGCCCTCCACCTGCAGGCCGCTCAACTCCGTGGAGCCTGCGACGGTTCCCTCCATCCCCGAAGCCCACAGCCTATACGTCAACCTCATCCTGTCGGAGTCTGTCATGAACCTGTTCAAGGACTGCAACTTCGACAGCTGCTGCATTTGCGCATGCAACTTGAACATCAAAGGCGCTGACGTGGGCATCTACATCAGTGACCCCAACATGGAGGCCCAGTATCCCTGCCTGTGCGGCTTCAGCGCTGTTGTCAACCGGCGCTACGGTAATGGCTCCGGCCTCTTCCTGGAAGACGAGCTGGATATCATCGGACGGGGTTCGGACGTGAGCCAGGAGGCGGAGAAGCGCTTTGAGGCAATACGGAGCACGTCTCTGGAGAAGACAGGGGGTGGAGGCAAGGATCGAGTCCCGGACGAGCTTATCTCTGTCCTGCAGGATCAGTGCACTAATCCTTTCTCCCCTATGCTGGCGTTGGACCCAGAGGGACTGTCTTCCCAAGGGCCAGGGGGCGCCACTGTACCACCATGTGTGCGTGTGGAGGAAAGGGACTTCCACAATGACTGTTACCTGGCTCTAGAACACGGGCGGCAGTTCATGGATAACATGTCCGGTGGGAAGGTAGATGAGACGCTGGTGAAGAGCACTTGTTTGCACCATTGGGCCAAACACAGCGGTGAGAGATTAGAGCATGTTTGCCACTTGTACACTTCATTTCGGTTTACGATAAACATCAGTACTCATCATTAGGCTGGTACTTCAGTTATTACAGATATGATCATAAAAGAAGGAAGACGTTCACATTTACAAAAGAGAAAATAGCTATGATAACTTGAGGTCAAAGTTGATCCTACTTTAATACATATTCCTGGTGTGAGCAATGTGAGCAATTATTTGTTATCAGTCCTTTCTTTTATAGTTGACTGCATATTATAATTTATGTGCTCTTCTAGTGATGGAACAATTTCAGGAACCAAAAATACCAGAAAAATAATAGAATTTTCTGTTTTTGAACAAAAAAGCTGAAATCAAGGATTGAAAGATTGCTTTAGGATGTGTTTTGTCTGTGGCAGAATTTATTTTACTGCACATGCTGTAGATTGTACAACAGGTAAACATCTCAGCAGTGTGGACACACTTCACTGTGACCAAGAATGATTGCAGAGTAGCTGTGTGTAAAATAGTTTTGACTAAAAATATTGAGAAATGTCTAATTTCTGAACTTTATTATTTACAAAGTTTATTTTCTTGCTTAAAAGAAAAAGTTTTTGATTTTGGTAAAGGATTTGTTTCTGTGTATTATCTGTGTGCTACTTATGTTTGTATATGGTAGTACATGTTGAATATTGACAGATTTGACTACATGTATTAAACTCCCTAGCATTCTCTCTCTCTCTCTCTCTCTCTCTCTCTCTAGCTGTGGATGTGAGCGGGCTGTGCTCTCAGGACGTGTTGAGAGTTCTCCTCTCTCTTCAGCCTGTTCTTCAGGATGCCATCCAGAAGAAGAGGACTGTTCGCTCATGGGGAGTCCAGGGGCCTCTCACATGGCAGCAGTTTCACAAGATGGCTGGAAGAGGGTCTTATGGTAAGTAGCAAGGGCACTTGTTGAGCAAAAAGGCCATCATGATTTTTGAAGGGGAAATGTTCAGAATTACCCATTGACAAGATAGTTAATAGACTTTGAAATTGCTGGCGGGGCAACCTTGATACCACACACACACACGTCACTCTTTATTGCTTTATTTCTCTTCAGGCACTGATGAGTCTCCGGAGCCTCTGCCCATTCCTACCTTCTTGGTTGGGTATGAATATGACTTTGTGGTGCTGTCGCCCTTCGGCCTGCCCTATTGGGAGAAGCTACTGCTGGATCCCTTTGGCTCCCACAGAGACGTGGGCTATCTGGTCCTCTGCCCGGACAGCGATGCTCTCCTGTCTGGAGCCAAGAGCTTCTTTAGAGAGCTGACAGCGGTCTACGAGGTCAGAGAGTCTGTCAGTCTTTAATTTTGTCTCTCACTGTCCTCCTTATTTTAACATGGAAGTAGGCTATTTCCTCTGAAAACAAACCAGTGTGATAATGAATCCAATAAATTAAAATAATTTGATGTGACTGACATTAGAAGCCTTGCGATTTTTTTTTTTTATTATTATTATTTTTTTCTGGATTCTCTGACCTGCTTTCTGATTGGTATCTTTCTGTTTCTGCTTAGTCTTGTAAGCTCGGTCAGCATCGACCAATCTCCAAAGTGCATGCTGATGGCATTGTAAGGGTGGGTGGAGCAGCTGCCAAGAAGCTCTCAGAACAGCCAGTCAGTGATTGGTTCCTGAAAGCAGCTAGTGGCAGCAGTGATGCATTTGCCAAGCTCAAACTGTTTGCCCAAGTCTGCAGACACGACCTCGGTAAGACTCAGTTCTCTCTCTTCGTTATCCCTTCTGTCACAGAAATGTATCAAAGAGTACTTCTCACTAATCTTCGTCTGGTTCCCTGTTTCTTCAGCTCCATACCTCGCTACACAGTCTTTGGACAGCTCTCTTCTCATTCAGCCAACCCCTGTCCCTTCTTCCACCCAATCATCTTCCTCGCAATCCTCAGGCTCCGCCTCCTCCAACTCCCAAACCTCAATGGCCTCCGGAGGCTCTGCCCTCAACAACAACAGTGCTGCCAGCAACAGTGGCTCAGGCCTGCCAGACAACACCAATAACACCCCCTCCTCCTCAGGCCCTCAGGGCAGCAGCATCCAGTCTGCCAAACCCAGCTCATTCCCTCCCTTTGGAAGCATGGGAGTCCAAGGTAACAGCTCCCAGTCTGGGGCTCTGGGCCAGCAGGCTGTCACCCAGAACTCAAGCCTCTCCGGAGACAATTCAACAGTCAACAGCCAGACTCAGGGGCCATCTGAACCACCAGAGAGGTACACAATGTACTTGGTGCCGTTTCCTAATATGTATCATTGATTAATATGTCGTCATGTATAAATTGAAGTCCTGTCAAAATGTAATGCAACTTATAAAGCTCTTAAATACTAGGGTGTAACTTAGGTTAATCGGGTTTTGTGTTAAAAGCATATTAAAAACCCTTCCTTTTCCCATTTTAATCAGCACTATGGAGAGAGAAAAGGTCGGAGTTCCTACAGATGGAGATTCCCATGCCATCACGTACCCACCTGCCATCATGATCTATATTGTGGACCCCTTCTCATATGAAGAGTCGGAGCCAGGGGTGTCACAATCAAGCATGTGGACGCTGGGACTCCTCCGCTGCTACCTGGAGATGCTGCAGGCCCTTCCAGCTCACATCCGCAACTCTGTGTTTGTACAGGTAGGTACAGCAGATGATACTAGACATCCTTTACAGTTGGACACATCTTTAAAGGGGACATCCGATGCTATGGGCACTTGTACAAGTTGTTTGAACTGAAATGTGTGTTGGCACAACCACTCTATAATGATAAAAATCTGTGCACTAAAATCTTTACCGCTTTCTCAAATCAAGCCAGTCTCAGATGCCTGTCTGTGTGATGTCACATGATAGTTTGATTGACAGTAGAGTTTCAGCACAGACTGGACTGGTGTCTTAAATTAGACCCGCCCTGGGTGAGCCGTCATCAGCCCACCATTGTTTCACCTCTGGAGCAGATGTAGACAAGAATGTCTCCTAAGCGATTGAGGTGTTCTGTTGTTGGATGTAATAATGAACATAGCAGTCGTCATTTACTCCCAACATTTGACCCGCTGAAGACGCAGTGGATTACATTTGTTTCTGAAGGGAATGTGACCCCGACCTACCTAAATGTGTCTATTTTTGTTGTTATGCAAAGTTGTCACATTTTTTTTGAATTGTGGGAAAAAATTGTTTTTATCCAGTGAATTATGAATAACTGGAAAAGTAATTTAAATTAATTGGTTAATGAGAGCGGGAACCCTGACGAACATTAAGCTCTTTAAACTTACAAAAATACAGTTTAATGTATAGAAACTAGGAGTGTTGGGCAAATATTGAAATTGAAAATAATAATTGAAATAATTGAAAATGGACCTAAAATGGGGGACCTTGAAGTCAAAAAAATGTGAGTGCTAGTGTGACTTAATTTCCTTCGGTCTCAAATAGACAGCTATAGGAAAGAACAGCAGATACAATGTGAAGATAATAGGTAAAACAAATCACTGTTTTACATCTATGCACTTTGTGTTCTTAGATTGTCCCCTGTCAGTACTTGCTCCAGCCTGTGAGGAGTGAAGAGAGGTACCTCTACGCCCAGCACCTCAAGTCTCTAGCCTTCTCCGTCTTCACCCAGTGCAAAAGACCCCTCCCAGCCTCCACCAACGTGAAATCACTGACGGGTTTCGGCCCCGGCCTCGCCCTCGACACTTCCCTCAGGAACCCAGATGTGAGTGAGGTTCAGCAGATCGATTGGTTGACATATTCAGTCATATCCCTCAACTGTAAGTCGCTTTGGATAAAAGCGTCTGCAAAATGACTAAATGTAAATATTCAAAAGGAGTTCCCTTTTTTGTTTTATAGAAATGAGTAGCACATACAGTCTCCAAAGCACCTTAAATATAAAAAAAAAGAATACACATTAGCATTGCTAAAGGGTCTGTCACAGCTCCAGACTGGTGTGTTAAAGGGCCAGTCCCCAGTGCCAGCAGTGTCAAAATCGACACCCTTATTTGAGGCTCCCGGAGCCCATGGTTCTGACCTCCTCCATAGAGCTCCCGCCCTGGCAGCACATTCAGGCTCTTTAACGGCTCTCAGTGCTGTATGAGAACTCAGTGACGTGTGGAGACTGTTACACTGACCTCCCTGTCCTGGAACAAAACCAAAGGGGACTCGCACAACCCAACAGTTCTCTTTCCATTATCTGCTTGGGCGGCTCTGTGAGACCTCCCTAATGGGATCCGGCTTGCATGTTTTGGCAGAGGAATCCGAACGCTCCAATTGCTCTCCTTTCTTCACCGAGCTATTTGTAGAATCCAATTTTCTCGCTACACTCACTAGCACCGTTTCTCCCACCCCACTTCCTTCCCCACTCACAAAAGAGATGTGACTACTTGGTGGGGTTTATTGATTTCATAGAAGAGGAAAAGGTTATGTTGACATGCTCTGGTATGAGGCTGATGGTTTGACCTTAGGCCTTTCACTTTTGTCCTCTTGTCCTGATCTTTGCTGTTTTTATAGGGGGAAAAAAGTGTCAACTTAAGTTATGTCACTATTTTCAATTAACATATGACTTTCTTGCCACAGAGACCGGAGTGTCTGCGATTGTACACGCCACCCTTCATCTTGGCCCCAACGAAAGACAAGCAAACGGAGCTGGGTGAGACTTTCGGAGAGGCGTCTCAGAAGTATAACGTCCTGTTTGTGGGCTACTGCCTGTCACATGATCAAAGATGGCTGTTGGCTACCTGTACGGACCTGTATGGAGAGCTGCTGGAAACCTGTATCATCAGTATAGACGTACCCAACAGGTAAACTACAAAAAACGCCCTCACTCAGTAGCATTGTGAGATATGCAGGTGATTTGTAAAGTATGCAGAATTAATTGTGCACTCAACACTTCAGAGAAGTGTAATGTCTGGAACCATTATCACCACCATAGAAATGAGAAGTGAGAGACCGGACACCTTTTTAACACTTTTACTGTCATCTCCATGATGTAGAACAAATGTACACATTAAATTAGTTTAAAGGTACTGTATGTAAGTTTTTGACTCCACTAAAGCATAAACATGCTGTAGTATGTTTGCAGATATTTAAGAAACATGCTAAATTAATATTTGTTTATCTGAAAAACAATGCTACAGTCAATTATTCTTCTTTGAAAATGTGCCTTCTGGGCCAGAATTTCGGTCTCCGTTTTGGTTTGTAAACCCGCCCACTTCCAGTTTACCCCAATAGTATTTTGGCAGCCCGGGTTGCCAATTGGCGGTAAACACAGCGTATTTAATTTCAGTCATGGAAGCTGGCAAATGAAAGTGTTGGTCTCATCAATCTGGTAACCTGCATGTGCATAAAGTCTAAGGAGGAGGGTCCGGGTGGAAAAAAAACTCTCTTTGTTTCTCAATTTTGAATTTGGACTGCAATACCTAGTTCAACCACTCAATGTCAATCCTACATACAGCACCTTTGAGGTGGTTTTAAAAATATTTGAAGCATTTGTGACTGGAGGTTTTAAATGTTTCTGTTTCCGTTTTCAGAGCAAGAAGGAAAAAGGGATCTGCCCGGAAGCTGGGCCTACAAAAGCTTTGGGATTGGTGTCTAGGTTTGGTTCAGATGACATCATTGCCATGGAGAGTGGTGATTGGCCGGCTTGGACGAATAGGTCATGGAGAGTTGCGAGGTAATGCCCATGTACAATATTTTTTAGGCCTTTAACCTTGAGAGTATTCATAGTTTTGACTCTAGTGCTTACTGCTTTTATAAAATGATTGCTACATGTATTATTATTATTCATTATAACTATAATTAATATTATAATTATAGTTTTATTCAAATAAGGGAAATTCATTAAGTGGCATCCTTCTAGCCAATTGACTGATCAGCATCCTGGAGTGCACATCCAGTGTCCAGTTTTTTTGCACATAGTAATGAATTTGATTCTTTTTTCCCTCTCTCAGACTGGAGTATTTTACTGAGCAAACGGAATCTGCAGTCAGTGTCTCGGAGGCTGAAGGAGAACTGTAAGCTGTGCGGGATCTCAGCAGCTGACACTCCCAGCATCCTTAGCGCCTGCCTTGTTGCCATGGAACCCCAGGGCTCATTTGTCATCATGCCAGGTAGAATCACACTTCCTGTTACTCTCCGTATGGTCTGCATGTTGTCTTCCTTATTTTTTATGCCTAGTTTGATGCATTAGCTGTAATTAGTGTGCATAGTTAGTTAGTTCCTGCTCTATTTGTGGCACAAAAGGGAATTGTATAAATAATTACGCTTTTCTGAAAACTCTCCAGACTTAATATTAAAATGCATTTTAAACTGGATTGGAATAGGATAAACATATAAAATAAAAAAATATAACCCTTCACTGCTGTAGTCGTGCATCTCTTTGCTGTGGATGTGAATGATAGCTTTAGTGTGTCATAACGCATGTGTCTGCTGTCCCTATCTGATATACACTCCTGTGTGTGTGTGTGTGTGTCTCGATCTCATAAAACACTTTTCTGCACTCCTATTGATTCCTGTGCCGGTGTGATGATACCGAAGATCGATGGCTTTATTTGACAAAAGCTTTTCATTCTGTCATAGTATCAAGATGTATTGCATCTGATGGATTTTGCCCATCACTCACAGAGCAACAGGGTTTTTCTTTTCTTTTTTCATACTAGGATGCCTATGCAAGGAAAAATCGAAAAGATAATTTAGATTTTAGCCAAACCCGATTCAGTAATGAAAATAACAGCTAATAATATCTTGCACTTCCATTAATGAATCTTTGTTTCTCTTGATCTCATATTCAATCTGTCAGTCTGTCATTTTAATCTTTTCTGTCTCTTTTCTTTGTCCAGACTCTGTGTCAACAGGTTCGGTGTTTGGTCGCAGTACAACTCTGAACATGCAGACGTCCCAGCTGAGCACCCCGCAGGACACGTCTTGCACACACATCCTGGTGTTCCCCACCTCTGCTTCTGTGCAAGTCAACAGCTCCAACTACCAACATGAGAACATTGAAATTGCCTTCAACCCTGGCAATGGTGAGGAACAATGCTGTCTTTTCTCCAATTTATTTATTTGGTAGCTTGTGTTTTTGCCCTACTTGAAGATTTTGCCATATTAATTAGTTGCATCCCAATGCAAATAAATTATACTGAATCCCTGCTTCATTTTCAGATGGATCAGATCCAATGGGAAGCATCTTGTACTTTCTGGAGCAGGAGAATGACCTGGTTGACCCTGACATCATAAATATCCTTCCTGCCTCACCCACCACGTCACCAGTCCACTCACCTGGATCCCAGTACCCCCACGGAGGAGATGGGAGCAAGGTAGCTAAGATTGAACATTAAAAGGAACAAATAATCAGCATGTTAAGAGAAATGGCATGAACTTTGACTAGCACCCCTTTTTAGTTTCAAAGGTCTTTGAGCTTTTTAAGGTTTTAAAAGGACATTTCACAAAAATGTTCATTTACTCACATCGTTCTAAACCCAAAAGACTTCAAAACACAAATTAAGATATATTTAATTAAAGCTAAGAGGGGCACTGAGAGTAGTACTGATTTACAGAGAGTGATTGTTGCTCACTTTATTGTAACATATAAAAGTGTCTTTTTTGTTTTTATTCTTGGGGCTCATTTCTCTTTTCTTCTTTTCAGGGTCAAAGTACTGACCGCATGGAGTCTCATGAAGAAGCTCCCAATATCCTGCAGCAGCCATTAGCTCTGGGCTATTTTGTGTCCACGGCTAAAGCAGGTCCACTGCCTGACTGGTTCTGGTCTGCGTGTCCTCAGGCACAGAACCAGTGTCCCCTTTTCTTAAAGGTATTTTCTCCTTGCCTATAATGCAGATCTTTCTCTCTTGGGACTTGTACATTATTGCATCAGATTTCATCAGCAAAACTTGATTCATCCCTAAGGAATACTGTAAATGTGCAAAATGGATATTAGATTTTATGCAGAGCCAACAAAATGTTGTTGTTCAGAATGCCATTTTCTTCAGAAAGCAGTGTGATACTGCACCCATCTACCTGTCATGCTTTATCCAGGTCACATGACCTTATGTTTCCTCCTCATGCAGCATTTATAGAGAATCCTGCAATGGGGGATTTTTAAATAATTCAGTACTCAGAGATTGGGCCAGACTGCTGTTAGTGTGTATAAGAGAGAGCAGGAGAGAAAACACCCAAATATATGGAGGGAATTGAGCTCACAAAATGTGTTGACATGAATTATTAAGGCAAAGCATTTGATTTGATAAGCAGCTGTTCACTTATTGTTGACTTGTACACAATTAAAAAGTCTGGAGCAAACTGTTCCCCAATAAAGGAAACCATAAACAGGGGTATGAATGTTTCTGGCATCTTGTGTTTACTTGTTCATGGGCTTGTCAATTTAATTCATAACAAGCCCTGACAATGAGAGGAAATGCGCGGCTTTGTAGCTTGTTTTGGGTGGGCGTAGATTAATGGATTCTGTCAACTGAAAATTTCTTCTTGCCTCTCTCTTTCGCAACTCCCAGGCCTCTCTACACCTTCATGTGTCTTCAGTGCAATCGGATGAACTTTTGCACAGCAAACACTCTCACCCTCTGGACTCCAATCAGACCTCTGATGTTCTCAGGTAATGCTCCTCTAAGTGTCCGGGAAGTGATATCATTCAGTTTAATGATAGCAAATGCTGAACATTCCAAAATGTTTTTCTTTCATAGATTTGTGTTGGAGCAGTACAATGCCCTTTCCTGGCTGACCTGTGACCCTGCGACCCAGGACCGACGCTCTTGCCTGCCCATCCATTTTGTAGTGCTCAATCAAATGTACAACTTCATTATGACCATGTTGTAACACTCACAGAGCAGAACTGAGAGCAGGATTTTATCAGGGAATGAAAAGAGGAGAGTGAAGAAAAGGTGGATCTGAAAACAACACAACAGATAACTACGGTGCTGGACTTTATATGTACGCAAGTTACAGCGGAGATGATCTGGGTAGGCCATCACTACACCTGAGACCCAGCACTGTGGAGAAGAGTCAGGCGTCTGGTGTTTAACACTCACTCAAAGAGGAAAAAGAGGAGAAACCGAGGCCGTGGAGGCCAAAGAAGAAAGACGGAAGTGCTGACTGGTGGCGTACTACATCCCTGGATCCTCGGCTACTACGACGGTAGCGCGCGGTTCCATGGATAGCATGGATTCGGCCAGTTCTATAATCGATGTGTATGGAGAAGTAACCTGTATAGAGTCTGCTGGAAAGGGGACTTTGATGCCCTTTGAAATGAGAGAATTAATTCTTGGTTTTAAGACCTCTAATTCCCTGTTTCTTTTGGATGGGATTATATCCAAACGAAATGCCTGCATTGTCTTATTTATTGTAAGTTTTTAATGTATAATTTGTCTGATTTCTTAACCTCTTTTATATATATATATATATATATATATATATATATATATATATATATATATATATATATATATATATAATATAAGTTCTAGAAGGTTTGTATTGCCTTCCTGCTTTAAAGCAATTGGTCAAAAATATATGTACTCGTCTTAATTACAGAAACAAACCAACAAAAAACCCACTAAAAAGATGAATAAAATAAAGTTGCGGTAGGTGGCTTTTAGAGTATTATTTTTTGTAAGGGAGATTATTTGTATTGTCACGATGTACAGAGGAGACCGGACGGGGGTTCCTGTCCATGCCTTTGCGTGTGGACACAATTACAGCTAAGCTTTAGCTGCACGGGACTTGTACAGCAATGAAGTTCACTGTGTTTAAAAATAAAGAGGTACATTGTCGTATATTGTATTTTATACCACACATTTAGACACAAAAACGAAAAACTGCAATATATAAATAATTATATATGAATGCCGCACCAGCCTTGGGTGGCACTGCTTCTGTTTTAGGAATAAAAAGAGTCGACTTCATGTTTTTCCTGTGCTTGTGTTTTTTTGGGGGGAGGGACTGTGATGTGAAATCCAAAATTTGATTGTTGTGAAGGAGACTTGCGGCTTTGATGAAGAAGATAAAGATCTATAATAATGCTTAGAAGTTCATCCATTTCACTTCACCTTGCCTTCCCTGGTTGGCTCTCCTGCTTGCACCTTTTCTGAGTGATAAAGGACACTTTTAGACCAAAATCACTTTTCTTTGAGTGTGACAAAGAAATGTGTGGTGTAAATGGACTTAACAACCAGATCTGGGTGCCTGTTGGAAATGCAGTGTTTGTGCACAGAGAAAGATCTATTTCCTGTATCTTACTCTGTTCAGAATAAACTGTATGCTGATATTCAACGACCCTGGGAATTCTCTTACCTCCCACACCAGTTCTACATGGTTTCCAAATACAAGTGTGTGATGAACAGCATGTAAAGATCTATAGGGTCAAGCACACTTAGATCAGAGTTTACACTGCATGTGTGATGATTTCACAGTTTACTAGTTCCAGGGAAGCATCCATATTTTAAGGAATCATTGATCATCATTGGCCTAGTAATAATTTAACAATGCTATTTGCAAACTGCCACTTTACAATGTGTTTGGAGTTACTGTTTTCATGACAAATACCATATTTTTCTTAATTTTTTTTTTTTTTTATATATATATATATATATATATATATAAATACATTGATCCAACCATTCTTGTTTAGGTTGCACCTGTATGTACTGTGGTCTTACTATAAATGCTACATTTAAAATAGAATTATGATAACTAGTAAATATGGACACATACCACATGTAGGCCACGTTTACTGTGCTAATTTTAATAAAAGCAAACGCAATAAAAGTGCAATAATAATAATAATAATAATAAATGTATGATTATCTGTAAAACAAACGAAAAATTATTTAATGGGAAAATATTTCCGAAAAACTGACCTTGCTACTTGCTTCTATCATCTAAAGGTTAAATTAGTCTCCGTCCGTTATTCTGTCATGGTTGTGTCTCAAACCAAAGATAACTGTTTACATAGTAACTAATTGGGCATCACAGACAAGATATTATTTACGTAAAAAATATTTTTTTTCTTTTTTGTAAATTTTCCATATTTATTGCGCTCTTAAGACAACACGTCACACGTCAGTGATGGCCAAACAATGGTGTCTAGGTAGGCGGCTCACTAGGTTTTGAGACGTAGTCAGAGTTCAGCATACACACCGATCGCAGATGAGCGCTTGTGCTAAAACAATTCACCATTCTTCCTTTCAGCTTGATGTCAGTAAACAGTCTGCGGGACGTAGATGGTTTTATGCAGAATAAGTAAATTATATGAAGTATACAAATAGTAATATTGGAATTATAGTACTTCAGATAGTTACATCTTGATGAATGGATCTCTTTTTATTAGCTCTAGCAGCTAAGCTGTTAGCTTACCGGTAAACTCTACTGCCTTAACCGACGACGCTTAACTTCCTGTAGGCGTGAGAAACAGGAAAGACCGCGGTCTCGCGGGCCTAATAAGGGCTTGTGTTTCTGCTGTAGCCAGCGGCTCTGGTAAACTTCAGGTAAGTCGGTTCCACTACTGTTCCACGGTCCCCAATGATACAAAATAAATTTTTATTAGATTCTGATAAATTAACGCGCAAGCTAAAGAGTTTGATACGTTAAATATAACTTTGTTTTTCAGTGTGCTGTGCATCTGAGAGCAGTTCTCGTCAGACTGAGCATTCTAAATAGTATTTTTTAAATAGTTTTTTTTTTTTGGAGCAACAAATGTTAAAACGCGAATATAAATTTTTATAAATACACCTAAAGTAAACTCACTATTAAACTATGGAATTGTTTTATTACCATATCCATATTCTATATTTACAGAATTTTACTGTATACTTCAAATAATAGCATATTACCATAGTGCATGTCCAGAACATGGGTTTAACATTGTAAGTCATGTTAATACCACAGTGCTGTTTTTAGTGTGGGTTTTAGTCACAAATGGCACCAAAAAATAAATGAAACAAAATTACAGTTATACTTAATTGAAATGAATAAATCCCGTAGCCGTTTATTATAATGATTTTACAGTAATAGCAATAGTTGTACTAATTTATATTATGTAAAGGATGGTTATTATAAACCTTTTTTTTTTATCTCAAATGTTTGCTTTGTCTTTCCCTTTCTTTCTTTGCAGCAGAATGGCAGACAGTGTCAGTCTTCAGTTTGTGAGTCCATATGCATTTGAGGCCATGCAGAAGGTAGATGTGGTCAGACTAGCAGCTTTAAGTGACCCAGAGCTGCGGCTCCTGCTGCCCTGTCTGGTGAGGATGGCTCTGTGTGCCCCTGCAGATCAGAGTAACGCCTGGGCACAGGACAAGAAGCTCATCCTGCGACTGCTGTCAGGGGTGGAGGCGGTAAACTCCATTGTTGCACTGCTGTCTGTGGATTTCCATGCTCTGGAGCAGGACGCTAGAAAAGAGCAGCAGCTGAGGTGAGTTCAGAAGCTAGAAATTGCTTTCATGTGGTCGTTCTATAGCAGGGATAGGCAACTCCGGTCCTGGAGGGCCACTATCCTGCAGAATTTAGCTTCAGCCCTCATAAAAACTCACCTGCCTGCATCTATCTAGTAATCCCGAAAACACTGATTGCCTTGTTCAGGTGTGTTTAATTAGGGTTGGAGCTAAACTCTGCAGGATAGTGGCCCTCCAGGTCCGGAGTTGTCTATCCCTGTTCTATAGATTCCGTTCACTGGCAGAATAAATCAGATAAGTAAGTCTTTCTCAGAATTACTCTGAGAAATTAAGAGAGGTGTTTTTGAAGGAATTTTGCTTAAAGGGGGGGTGAAATGCTAGTTTTCACTCAATATCCTGTTAATCTTGAGTACCTTTAGAGTAGTACTGCATCCTTCATAACTCCAAAAAGTCTTTAGTTTTATTATATTCATAAGAGAAAGATAGTCTGTACCGATTTGTCCCGGAAAAACACGACCGGCTGGAGGCGTGACGTGTGGGCGGAGCTAAAGAATCACGAGCACCAGTAGGCTTTTGCGTTGAGAGCGTTTGGAAGCTGTGACATTACCGTGAGGGAAAAACCATCATCCTAAACAAACCATGGCTAACAGTCAGATTCAGTGTATATTTATGATCCAGAATCAGATCCAGAGGCTGAAATTTAATAAGAGCAGCATCAGCAACGACGTCTCTATGTGGTATGTACTGAAACTGTATATATTTGCTTAGCGGTTTTGGAAAATGACTAAGTTCCACTTTGTCGTCTTTTTTTTCTTTTCTTTTTTTTTTTTTTTAAGCTGAACATGTGGAAAGTGCAGTTTGATGACAACATCGCATGTTGTTTACTTGATGTGCTTACGCGCCGATAGCTAAGTTAACAACACAGAGATATTTGAAGCAGTTTTACTCACCGCCTGCGGTTCCAACACACGATCGTGACCCTTTTTCGTTGGGACTGCATTATCCTTAAGAAATAAATAATGTGCAAATCCGGCGTCAAACTGGGTCTTGTTTGTAAAACAAGCATCTTCGAAATCCAGGAAACAAACAAAAACACTTGCACAACTCCGTTGATGCTCTGTAAAAATAAACTCCATCCACTGGTCCCTTAATGCTGTTTCTCTTTTGGTAATCTGTGCAGGGTTGTCTTGCCCTGGCAACCAAAAACACACTCCTTTTGTGACATTTCGTGACGCTCTCGCTCTGATCAGTGAACATCTGTTGTGCTCTCTCTGCTCTGCTATACGGGAGCGCGCGCTCTTCCGGCAGACGTGCCCTTAGGACCCATATAAGGAAATTCCACTCCATCTAACGTCACACAGATCGAAAAAACTTTCCGAAACTTGTGACAAACCGGAAGGAGTATTTTTGGAACAGAAATACTCCTTCAAACGTACAACTTAATTTTTGAAACTTTGTCCATGTTTAGCATGGGAATCCAACTCTTTAACAGTGTAAAAAACTCAGTATGCATGAAATAGCATTTCACCCCCCCTTTAAATATCTGATGATTCGAATTATATTTTCTCTCTACAGACATAAGGCTGGTGGCTCTAATGGCGAGAGCATTCTGGTCTCTCAATTGCAGCATGGTTTGACTCTGGAGTTTGAGCACAGTGATCCTCTCAGGAGACTCAGACTGGCTCTTAGTGAACTGCTGGCCATTATGAACAAGGTTTAGTATTTACTTCTGGATAATGATCTGTCCTTTAAAAGTGAAGTGTATCATTTTTTAATGACAACTGTAAGTTAGTTACTGTGTGTGTGTGTGTGTATGTATATATATATATATATATATATATATATATATATATATATATATATATATATATATATATATATATATATATATATATATATTTATAGGGAGTTTATTGTGCAAAAAAAGATAACACCATTTTATTTCATAAAAAAAAAATGTTTTTGTGTTATACGTGTTAGTAAGCTTTATTTTCTTGTTATTTTTTACCTAATCAAAGACTGCAGTTTGATTTGAGATTAATTGGAATTCACAATGACACACCAAGATTTTTGAAAATTGTTATCCGTCTTTGCAAATGAGCTCTTCATATAAACACACACACACACACACACACACACACACACACACACATATATATATATATATATATATATATATATATATATATATATGATTTGGAAAGGCACACGTCTTAATAAAATGTTGATTATTAAAACAGCTGATAATACATATCAGAGCAAAAATCAAGCACTGAGGTTAAAAGAACTGCCTGTAGAGCTCTGAAATAGGTTTGCGTCAAGCCACACATCTGTGGAAGAGTTCAGAGAAAAATTCTGCTTCATTGAAGGGTCATAGAAGCGGTAACAGAGTTTGAAACAACAGTAACAGAAGTTTGAAACAGCCATGCCTCTTTCTAGAGCTGGCCTCCTGGCCAAACTGAGAAACTGATGGAGAAGGGCTTTTGTTAGTGCAGTGAATTAGAACCTGATGGTCACTCTAGTTGATCTCCATGATCATGTGTGGAAATAAGAGAAATCCACAGAAGGACAAACTTCACTGCAACACTACACCAATCTGGGCTTTATGGTAAAGTCTTAATTCTCTCCTCGGTGGAGACAAATTAAAACACACTTGGGATTTGCAAAAAAAGCACCTAAAGGACTCTCATACTCTTGAAAAACAAGATTCTCTGGTCTGATGAACCTCAATTCTAATCTCCATCATTTTTGAAGGAAACCAGCTCTGCTCATCACCTGCAGAGTATCACCCCAAAAGTAAAGTTTTTTTCAGCGGCAGGGACTGAGGGACTCGTCAGAGTAGAAGGAACACTCAGTGCACCAAAATACAGACTGAAATACAGTGAATATCCTTGAGTGGCCCAGCCAGAGCCTAAGCTCAAACCTATTCAAATATTCTGAAAATGTGAATCAGTCCCCATCACACCAGACAGAGCATGAGAGGTGAAGAGATGAGAAGAATGGCATATAATTACTAAATGATGATGAGTAAAAAATTGTCAGCATCAAAAAAAAAAAATTACTTGACTGTAAAGGTGCTTCAGCTAAACGTTTAGTTAACGGTGTGAATACTTATACAATACACTTAATTCAGCTATTTTTTTAATTTGCGAAGTTGTGACATTTTTGTTTTAGTTTTGTCAATATTGTGTATGGCGTGTAGATTGATGTGGGAAAAAAAGTAATTTAAAGCAGTTTAACATAAGAAAACATAACAAAAAGTGAAAAAATGAAGGCACTGTGTGTGTGTATGTATGTATGTATGTATGTATACATTGTTATTATGTTTTTGTTCAAATAAATGTAGCCTTGGTGGACATAAGAGACCAATTCTCAAAACATAAAAAAATGATATAGCTATTATGATCCTTTTAGCAAACTGAAAGACAGAAAGAAAGAAATTAAACATGTATGTTTTCCTCAATATTTCATAAAGATGTTTGAAGAAGATGTTTGCTATCTTTAATTTATTCTATCACACTCCGTGTTCAAATATTTTCCTGTGTTGAACAGGTGGCTGACTCTAATGGAGAGTTTTTCCTCCGGTCCTCTGAGTTGTTTGAGAGCCCCGTGTACCTGGAGGAAGTGGCTGATGTTCTTTGCATCCTGCAAGCAGGTGAATGGTTCAAAGACCCAATCTATGACACAATCATCACCACATCTGTAAACATTTCCTTCAGCATGTCAGAAAAGAAAACACTTGCTAAAATGATACTTCAGCTGTGCCTGACATTTGTCCTGTTTTGTCCTTTATTTACTGTCTTTGAAGATAAAACTATAAATTCGTCTTAATCAGAAAATATATATTCTTTTATTTATCTGCTCCCAATAGAGCTGCCTTCTTTGCTGCCCATCATTGATGTGGCCGAGGCGCTGCTTCACGTGCGGAACGGAGAGTGGTTCCTGTGTCTGCTGGTGGCAAATGTCCCAGACAGCTTCAGTGAGGGTATGTCCTTCATCTGCTGAAATATCCAACAAATATCGAATCAAAAACAATTAAAAATGTCACTTTTAATCCATTCACTATCCTGTCGTTTAAAGACATGTAATCAGCACTTATTGGATGTACTTTTTTATTTACACGTGCCTGGCCTACTATGCACATTTAATCACACATGTTCATTTGTGACCCGTGCTGGCAAAATGAGTCGCAATACGGAATGTAGTTTAATTTTAAACTACCGTATTTTCCGGACTATAAGTCGCACTTTTTTTCAAAGTTTGGCTGGTCCTGCGACTTATAGTCAGGTGCGACTTATTTATCAAAATTAATTTGACATGAACCGAGAGCAATGAACCAAGAGAAATGAACCAATAGAAAACATTACTGCGCTCTATGCTGCTCTGTGCTCCTGTAGCCTACACTAAGCAGCATAGAGCTCCCTCTCGTGGCTGGAGATGGTAATGTTTTTTTGGACTGATGCGACTTATACTCAGGTGCGACTTATAGTCAGAAAAATACGGTATATGCAAAAAAAAAAAGGTTTAATTTAAGGTTTTCACCAAAATGAGTTAGGCCCTCCTCGTCTAGTCATCCTGATAATCCAAAATTTATTTATATATATATATATATAAATAAATAAAAATTCTAAAAAATGTAAAAATAAAAATAACATATTAAAAAAAATTAGCTATTTGCTATAAATCATTTTGCCAGCACAGGTCACATTTATAAACATTCCACATTATGAAAGTTCATTAAATTGTGGACTTCTAAAATACTTTTAAATAGTTGGAGTTGCATTCAGGTGTTTCTAGGTTTTGGATCAGGGGTATGTAAATTAGTTTTCTTTTTAAAATATAAAAATAGGTTTTGTTTTTCTTCATTTACTATAAATCCACGTGAAACTCAGTTTTACTTTACATTTTATCTGTCTTATGTGGCCATTGCACGATCATCTAAAAGGTGCTGAATTTCCATTTTGATGAGTATGGCAGGGTTGATTATGTGCAGTTTGGGCATGGGTCTCTTTGTGTACCTCTTTATGTGTGTATGTGGGTTTTCCACAGAGATTCTCTAAGTGGAAATAAAAACATCTCAGAGTCTGTGCTATCTTTTCATCACTCCTAGGTCCTTGTTGAGTCAATAGCTTATTTGTGTGAGACTCCATTCAGAGCCAGTTTGAAATGTTTCGTATTATTGAATGGCCAATTCTCAAAGCTGATTACCTAGACAGGATCTTTCATTGGGAGAATATTCCGCTCAAGGCTGAATCATTAAGGGAAAGAGCTTATCTATGGAGATGCACTGTAATCAGATGCAGCATGAATTGTGACAGACTCAGCTGCGGTTTCCCTCAATCAGGCGTTTTTTCATAAGGGGCTATTGAAACTAATATCATTCCGGCAGCCGTCATAAAAGATTCTCTGTAATTCTAATCATTCAGCGTGGCAAAATGTCATCTGTGGTTAAAATCACATAGTAAAAGGTAAACTGATATTTTAATTCAAGTTGAGAGGAGAGCTGGATTCCAAGCTAAATAAAGAAAGACATTTGTGAAAAATATTTTTAAATGATCTCATCTGAGTTGTAACATAGTAGTTGTGACGATCAGTCAAGTTTAGCTTTGGTGCTCACATGGACTCACAGTATCAAATCTGGTCTACATCTTGTCCCAATGGCACATATAATATTTGGGAAAAGCTATGTGTTAGCATTCCTGTGCATCTTAGTAAACTGAGACTGAACCATGTTAACCGGCCCATTTCTTTTTTCTTGATCGAATGTGTCTTTCAATAAAAAAAAGTGTCAAAAGGCCAAAAAAAAAAAAAAAACGAAAGAAGCCTCTTCTCACTCAGGATGCATTTATTTGTTTAAAAAAATGGAAAACACAGTAGTATTAATTCATATTCCAATTAATAATAATAAGAACTTCCTGTGAAATGAAGCTGAATTTATGCAGTCATTACTATAGGCATCAGTGTCAAATGGTCTTTTAGAAGTCATTCTAATGTGTTGATTTGGAACAATTCTTATTATCAGTGTTTAAAACAACCTTTTCGGTACATGGTACATTTTTTCAGTGTTCTTTGAATGGAACATTAAAAAGAATAGAATAGAAAATCTGAAAAAGATGTTCTTCGTAACAGTTTTTCTTGTATTTATGGTCACGTTTGATCAGTTTAATGCATCCTTCCTGAATAAAGATTTGAATTAAATCATTATTTATCTTAATGACCCCAGACCTTTGTACTGTACTTAATGTATTTAATAAAAATACAACAAAATTAGCATCTTTCATGTGGTTTTCAGGCTGCTTAAAGTTAAAAGCAGCACATTTAATCGAAGTAGCTTATGTGTCCCTGTGTCTCCAGTGTGCAGGGGTTTGATAAAGAACGGAGAACGGCAGGATGAGGAGAGCGTGGGTGGGCGACGCAGGACAGAAGCTCTCCGGCAGCTGTGTCAGATGAACCCTTCTCAGGCTCTGAACATCAGGGCCATGGTGGTGAGTCTCGAGCTTTATACCACCTGTCATGCTTGGTAATGGACAGCAGCTAAATTGGTCCGAACCATGTGTCATTAAAATCAAGCTCTTGGTCCTTCCACAGGTGGAAGAGTGTCATCTTCCTGGTCTGGGCGTTGCTCTAACCCTAGACTACAAGCCAGACACGGCAGATGAGGCGGTTAGTCCTCTCGTGTCTTATGTCAGCGGCCTACTCCTGGGCACCAATGGAAAAGTGCGTACCTGGTTCAGTATGTTCATTCGCAACGGACAGCAGGTAAGGATGAACAACAGAAGCACGCAGACAATTGATGATAAGCTGCGTTGTAAACACATGAAATGCATGTATGTGTTTCACTTCAGAGGAAAAGAGAGAGCAGCTCAGTGCTGTGGCAGATGCGCAGGCAGCTGCTGTTGGAGCTGGTGGCCATCTTACCCCGCTCCCGCAGTACCCATGTTCCCAACGACAGTGACATGGACTCAGAGAGCAGCTCGGGGTACTCTGGCCTGCGGGAGGAGCATGTGGTGAAGGCCAGTGCGCTGCTGCGGCTCTATTGCGCACTTATGGGGATTGCTGGTCTTCGGTATGCTACAGCTGACACACATCAGTTCTTTAAAGTATAAATGGGTGGTATAGTAACTCTTAACCATGAGTAATTTAGATGCTTAAGGTGCTGATTTCCCCTTGGTTCTGGCTTCATTCCATTGCGAGGTTATGGAAGTTAATTCCAACAGTTTATTACATTCAGTTCCTAATGACACTGAATACCTCTTCCAAATGTTGCGAAGTTTTAATGGTGGTTACCGATGTGTTTTCTTTCCACAGGCCCACAGATGAAGAGGCGGAGCAACTGTTGCAGTTGATGACCAGTCGTCCTCCAGCCACACCGGCAGGAGTGCGCTTCGTCTCCCTGTCCTTCTGCAAACTGCTGGCGTTCCCTACCCTCGTCAGGTGCACACTTTGACACTTATGCTCCACCTAAATAAGGATTTAAAGATTTAAACGTTCATATCATACTTCAGTTAAAATGTTCTCATTGAGGTTCAGTGGTAATGTGCCATAAATCATTATAATTTAGTTTGACACAGTTTTACACCTCCATTTGAATCTGTGCTAATGCTGATCTTTTAGGACTTCTGAAACTCTGCTAAACTGTTACACTACAGTTCAAAAGATTGTAGTCAGTACAATTCTTTTATGGACAGTTAGTAATACTTTTATTTAACAAGGAGGCTTTGAATTGATTAAAAGTGACAGTAAAGGCTTTTATGTTTTTACAGAGGGTTTGTAGTTCAAGTAAATGCTGTTTCTTTTGAACTGTCATTTCCATCAAAGAATACTGAAAAAAAATACCACAAAAATAATTTTACTCCACGTTGATAATAAGAAGTTTTTGTTGGCCTCTAAATCAGCATATTCATGTGATTTCTGAAGGATCATGTGACTCTAAAGACTGGAGCAATGGTTTGCTGGAAAGTCAGTTTTGGAATAAATTACAGGAATAAATTACATTTCAAATTCAGTTTTTTTTAATTGTAATAATTTTCCACAGTTTTTTTAATTTTTGCTGTATTGTGGATCAAATAAATGTGCAAAATACTTCTTTTTATAAAACATTAAAATCACATTATAGACCCCAAACTTGGGCAATAGTGAATGTCAAAAGATTAAGGAAAATAATTGTTGCATGACATGACCACTTCAAATATGTAACATTAGCAAGCACTTTGTATTTTCAGTAAACATCAACATTAGCACTTTAATGTTCTGTCACTCAGTTATGTTTAATGTGAAGTTCAATTCAGTTCCATTCTAGTGCAATAATTTTATTTACTCAAAGTCCTTAAACCCAGATGCGTCATGGTGCTGTTGTTGTTTCTTCTCTCTGCAGTACTCCAGAACAGGAGCAACTGATGGTAATGTGGCTCAGCTGGATGATAAAAGAGGAGGAGTATTTCGAGAGGTACAGAAGCCCTTCAAACCCATAACAACCAATAAATGCATTTTACAACATACTAAAAATGCCTGTTATTTTATGATTCGGCAAGAAGGAAATCTTCTGGAGAAGTTTACAGGAAACAGAATCGTCTGCTTATGTACCAAACGTCTGTTTATCCTTCGATCCAATTAGTTTTAGTTCATAGAGAACTATTTAAGAAGTATTTGGAAATTACATTTTGAATTTTCACATTCTTTATGTGCGCAATCATTTCATTCCTCTGAGGTCTTCCCAGTCTGGAGCGTTCAGACCCACTTCAGTTCTAGATAAAGGCGGTTTGGAAGCATAGGCTGGTGAGCCCATATGAATCTTAGCCTGCAGTACAGCCCTTTTTCTTTTTACTTAAAAGACCACTTTTTTAGTAGACCAGAAAAAATTAAATGTGCAAAAATAAAGCATTTGTGGTGAAATGTGGTAAATGTGGTCAGTATATTAGATCATTTTATGCTTATAAAAGTGAGATGGGGAGAGCATGAATGATGGAATGAAAACAGATGGGGTTAAGCTGAGGTTAGGCAGTGGCAGGCTTTTTCAATTTAATAACTAATAAGCAGCTGATGGGTTATAAGTCATCTCCTGTAGCTTGTGCTCCTTGTGACCCACTATGATTGGAGCGCTTATCCACACTATAAATTTAGAGATAAATGTCCATCGATGCACAGCCGAGGGTGTTTGTGGTTAGTGTTATCATATATGTGAAGCCCACTGTAAACCTGGGGGTTGATATGTGTCTATCTGTTTGTTCTATATAAAAGAGTGTTTAAATATGTACTCTTTTTAAAGCATTTTCCCCTTCTACTCATTGTCTTCACTCTATTTTGCCTTTCCGTCCCCCTCTTCTCCTCCCTTCTCTTATTCTTTCCAGTGCCGCCGGTGTCTCTGCCTCTTTTGGAGAGATGCTATTACTGGTTGCAATGTATTTCCATAGCAACCAGCTCAGTGCCATCATCGAGCTGGTTTGCTCCACCCTTGGGATGAAGGTGAGTTTAAGCAATCAGTTGGTCAGCCAATGAATAAAACCTACAGTAAAGACACTTCAGCACTAATCTGGGGGCATTAGGTTTCCAAGTTATTATTATTAACGTTGGATGCCTGTCATTTCATGTAATTTATTAAGATGGGAGTGTCTCTTGAATGTATTTGGATGTCATAGATGTTTGTGCGGTGTATGCATGTGCAAATTGAAAACAATAGCATTTATTTGAAAAGTTAATGTTTTTACTGTCCCTTTAAAACAACTTAATGTGTCCTTTCTGGATTTCTGCATGTTTATTTATGTCCCCAAACTTTTGAACAATGGTGTATATGATTAGGGAATTCTATAATGAATGTGCACGAGGTAATGCATTAAGTGAGGATTGGCCTTTTAGTTAGAGTAATGAGTGTATAAATGAGTGTTAAAAATACATTCCACAATCGCAGATGTTTCTACCCCGGTGAGTTTAATTTCACAGAGGACCCCAAAGATAGGCGATGAAAAAGTAGCTAATATGCGCTGTAATTTTTTACCACAGTTGTGTGAGGACACGAAGACTGGAATTTCACAGAGTACATCTGCGAAACACATATTTCAAACAAACCCATCTGAATAGGAATTTTAGCCGTTTCAACTGTCTTACCTAGACAGCCGCTTTGGACATTCTGGACATTTGATTTTTAGCTTATAATGAGCAAACATGCTTTATAATTAAGCAAATTAGTTTTTATTAGACACAATTAATTAATTCTAGTGCTTACAGCAGTAGGTCAGTCTATCCATCAGGGGTTCTCTCTAGAGGTATTGGGGTTTTTGTTTGTTTCTCTATAAAAACAAGTCAAATTTAGAAGCAAACGAAGGGGGTACTTAGTCCTGTTTACTTTGGGGCTTAAATGCCAACATTGGTTAAATTCCAAAATTAATCCTCTAGGTGTAAACCATCCATTATACTTAGCTTGCACTGTAAAAGTCACAGAAGAGAGGGTGTTAATTGGTGGATTTATTGATTGTTAGTGTCTAGGAACATGCACATCCCAGAGAAGGCTAAAGTACGTCTGTGTAATATGTTATTGCCCTTAGCTGAGTCGTACATTATTGATGTGGTACAGATATATGAGTCATGGAGGGTTTGTTTAGCCAGAATGAGTCACTTTCGGCATTAAGAAAAAAAACTTCATGTTTTGTTGAAATTTGTTTTTGAAGTTTCTAAACCTTGTACAGAGTTTAATCTGGTTGAGAACTGTCTGAAACTCCTTATCCTTCCACAGATCGCCATCAAACCCAGTTCACTGAGCAAAATGAAGACCATTTTCACTCAGGAAATCTTCACAGAACAGGTGCCTCTTTCTTGACACTGGATTGATGGTGTTTTAATGCAAAGCGGCCGTTAGCCTCTCCTAATAAGAGTAATGTTTTTGTAAAAATAATTGTGTGCTTCTGAGTATGTGCAATTTATTTGACATATTGTAAGAACTGTGTAGGCACGATTTCAAACATCTTAATTACTAACAGCCTGTCATATTATTACATGCACTATTATGGATATCCTTTCCTAGCAGCTATCTTTGAGAACTGCATACTTGCCATCTGTTGAACATGGCAGTCTAACGAATTGAAACAAAGCACTTTTTGTCATCGTGGATAAGACATCTGTTGAACATCTTAAATGTAAATTGTGGCATCAAGATGGATATAGTGACAAGTGGATTTTTGTGTTGTCACAGGTGGTCACAGCACATGCTGTGCGAGTGGCCGTTACTAATAACCTCAGTGCCAACATCACAGGATTCCTCCCCATCCACTGCATATACCAGCTCCTGAGGAGCAGAGCCTTCACCAAACACAAAGTGTCCATAAAGGTAATCATTAGAATACTCTTCTGACTGTGTTGTTTCTGTTCTGTTGGAATTGTTGTGTTGTATTCATTTTTTTTAATTCTTCAGCAGAATAAATCATGATAAGTATGTTTACTCTCATTTTGCTATAATAACAAACAAAACAACAGTTGAGAAACACACAAACACAACAATTTTTTTTCTGTTCTGTTCTGTTTTGTTGTATTTGTTTCATTTGTTTCTATTGTGTTCTGTTTGTTAAATTCTAGTTACATATACTAGCTTGTTATATCTTATTATGTTTTATTTTGTTTTCTGTTATTTTCTAGCTAGATATTTTATTATGTTTTCTATTCTGTTGACAACCCTCTATGGACACCATAGTAATTGTATTGCAAATTTCTTAAGCCCCTTTCACACTGCACGTCGGACCCGGTAAATTGCCGGAACATTGCCGGGTCGCCTTTGATTGATGTCCCGGGATTGATTCTGGCATTGAACCCGGGTCAGGGACCTAGTAACATTGCTGGGTTCAGTCCCAGAATCAGCGCTGTGTGAACAAAAGCCAGATCTAATGCGGTGTCGTAGTGATGTCACACTTTATCGCGCAACTCTTTTACCGGCTGTTTTGAAGGAAGATCAATGTTCGCAAAAAAAAAAAAAATGTGCAAACTGTAATGAAGCAGAGATCAGTTAGTTCCTCACTTTCCGCGCTGACGCCGAGATCGTTCGCCAGCTTTAATGAAAGTGTAACGTGCCTAACGTTTTTGACTCGTACATTACACGTCACGCCCTGATGTCACGTGTCGTTAAGGGACCTTTACGGGTTGTGTGTGAAAGCACGCACATATCCCGGGTAATCACTGGAAGTGTGAACGTGCACAATTTAGCGACCCGGGAACAATTGCCAGAAAACTTTACCCGTGTATTTGCCGGAATCCAGTGTGAAATGGGCTTTAGTTTACTCACCAGACTGATATACAATATATGTATATGTGTGTGTGTGTGTAATTAGAATAAAAATTTGGAAACAATGTATTAATGCTTACTAGTCATATTAACTGAACTTAGAACTGATGGTGGTGCATTTTTGGTCATTCAGTGTTTCTGTAAGAAATGTTAAGTATTTTCCTCCCATAGAAAATAGTTATAAAGAAAGAAAAAAAAAAATGTACGTTGACTTAATGCATTAAGAAAGTAATATTAAAATATGCAGGCAAGCACCCCAGGGTATAAATGCAAAGTCCATGAATGTTAAGTGTTTTCCTAATAGAAAACCATTATAAAAAATAAAAAAAAGCATAACGTGGCTTAATGGTTGAAGACAGAGATTCTGTATAAAAAGGACAAACTCATGGGTCTGGATTCCAGTCTCATTCACTTTTCAGCAAATTTTAGCTGTGCACTTTTTACTGCTTGATATTGTAAACCGGTGTTTCTTACCATATTATCTTAATGTATTGTATTAATTTTAGACACACAGAGTGGATAGCACAAACAATTGTACTTTTTTTTTATATTGCACTTTATTTTTCTCTTTGTTTCCATACTGTGCCTAATGAAGCCGAAGTCTCGCACATTCACCGAAAAAAGCTTACTTCCACACTGAAAATTGAGATGGATAAGTTGGTTCTTGTTCTCACAGACATGTCTACTCTTTGTTGAATGTATTGAGCAATGTATTAAGTCTAGAGGGGAGAATATTAACCTAGAGTATTGATCTCATCAGGCTAGTATTGATCCCATACCAATACCAGTGTATGTATCGATATTATAGATATTAGGATCGATCCGCCCACCACTTATCACAGATCGCTTGACAGTGTGTTCGGCGAGTGAAGATATATCTGTGTTAAACTCACTCCAAACACTGTAGAAATACCTTGCTTATACTGAGCCTCCACTGGTGAGTAAAACTGAGAATTTATTCATGAGGGTTGTGTTATTTTGTAATGCATTCTAATTTACTTGGTTTCCTGTTTTATTCTATTCTGTTCTATTACTTTTGTTTGTTTATTCTGCTCTTTTGTTTGTGTTCCGTTTAGTAAAATTTTATTGTATTGTAATTCTGTTTCTTTCCTGTCCTGTTTTGTTTTTCTGTTCTCCTTTCTAACGACACTACATTACTCTGTTGACTCTGTTCAGTGCTAGTATCGACTTGAATCCATTGGGTTCTATTATCTGTTTGACTGGCTGGCTCCTCTCCTGACTCATGGAAAGACACTCCATTGATTTAATTAAGGATGTGGTTTTTGAATGTGGGAGCGCATCGCCCGGCTGATCAGAATGTTTCCTCACAATTACATTGTCAGCCTTAAAGGCTGGAATCTGCCTCCTCTGGAGTCAGTAAGCCATGTTATAGCTATTGATCTGCTCAGTTGGAAAGATGATTTAATCACCCGAGTGCCAGAGGTAGATGATTGGATAATTCACTTATTCTGAATGATCTCTGAGTGTCTTTTTCTTTCTTTCTTTCTTTTTTTTCTTCTTAGGACTGGATCTTCAGACAGCTTTGCGAGACGACTACTCCACTCCACACTCAGCTCCTTCCATTAATTGATGTTTACATTAACTCCATCCTGACCCCGGCTTCCAAAACCAACCCTGAGGCCACCAACCAGCCAATCACAGAGCAGGAGATCCTTAATGTTTTCCAGGGCTTGGCAGGGGTGGGTGGAGCTTAAGCATCTTTTTGATAGCGTTGACTGCAAAATCTCAAAAAAGAAAAAAACTTAACTTTGATAAATGACTGGCCTGAAGTAGCAAAAAATCAGTTGCATAGATATTATTGAAGGTTATTTTTAGACAAGTGGCATCTGTATATTGCAATATGCACAAGTCAAAGATTCAGATTTTTTTTTTAAACGATAAAAGCAAATTGTGTTGATCCTTGATAGAATCATAATTAATATAGGTTAAAAGGTACTTTAAAACAGCTGAGGTTTAATTGTGTTAAAGACCTGTTATCATGTGTGGTCTGTGGTAAAGTATAAATCACTGATAGAAATTAATATTATAATTTGAACTGCATTTATATTATCGGATGAGAACAAAATTTGAACTGAATTCAGCTTGAAAATGACACTAACTTTGCAACCCACGCTGTTTTTGAACAAAATTTGATCAACTTTGAACTGACTTGAGCTGAATAATGACACTATTGTCTAATGTAGAGCTGAATTGAAGTTGTTACAGTTGTTAAACTGCATTGATACAATGTTCTAAATTTAGCTGAATTATGGTATTATTATCTTCTGTCAAGCTGCTTTACAAGTCAAATTGAATTTGTTTCATCATTTTTTTATATTACAGCATTAACAGTGTTATTTTCATGTTTATTAATGTGAAGCTTCTGTGAAACGATCTGTATATTATAAAGTGCTATGTAAATAAATGTGACTTGTCTAAATTATACACTGTATATCTCCAGATCTATTTGACCTCTATTTGTTTCTGTCTCTCTCTCTCAGGGAGATGGAGGGAAAGTCCGTTCACAGTACACCATTACCACCCAGTTGCTCATTCTCTATTACATCCTTTCGTATGAGGAAGCTCTGCTCGCAAATACAAAGACATTGGGTAGGTATATTAAACAATTTCCTGACATAAGCTAGGTGAAATGTACTTAATTTTAGTTTATTAGCTTTTTTTTTTTTACTTTATTATACAATTGAATTTAATTTGAAGTTAGTTATTTGTATTGTATTATAATATTACATTTTATGGACAAGGATGGAGGGAAACTTCATTTTAAATGTGAATAGTATATTTCCTGTTTTACATTTGCATTTAGAATTCACTTTTTTTCCGATTGATCCATTCATTTCAAATTAAAGTTTAATCAGTTGAAAAATATGTTTTTGAATGTTTTTATTTTTAGATTTGTGTTGTGTTTTCTGATTTTGTCTTCTCTTACAGCCTCTTTCTTTGTTTAATTTTAAACGATTCAACTATTAAACGATAGTCTCTGAACACTAGGATTTAATAATTTTATCTCCAGGTAATCTGGTGTATGCTTGCTTATGTAAGTTCCTGTCTTGCCACCCAGAGTGCTGTTATAATATTAGGATGAGAGTGATACAGCTTAGCTTCTTGCTCTCTCCTCTGCATATTTAATAGCTTCAAACTCACACCAATCACCTGCAGTTTGACTTTGCTTTGGAAGCCTCTCATCGGTTATTAGAGCGGTTACTCTTCAGTGTTTATGCACACAGCTCTTCCCAGAGTGCTGTGCTTATTTAATCTCTCTCTCTCCCTCTCTTCTCCTCTATCATTCTGGAGTAATGATGCCCTTTGGCTGTGCTAATGAACTGGAATACAATGAAAAATCACCTGTACATGAGCTGCACCACAGAGGCCTATTTTTAACAAACAGCCTGATAACCATGCGTTCTCTCTCCTCCCAGCACTTATGCAGAAGAAACCAAAATCCTACTCTCCTGCCCTCATGGACCAGATTCCCATTAAACACCTCATTCGCCAGGCCCAAGGACTGCAGCAGGAGCTGGGAGGTAAAGGACACCCCTTAACCTCCATTGCACTTATATAGATTAAAAATATGTGATAATACAAACCTAGTTACATCACTAGATGCTATTATTTTTCTTATTACATGACACTGATACTTGATATCTTTCTAAAGAGATGTTTCATCAATTTTATGTGCATTGGATTACAGGCTATATACATGCAAACAGTAAAAATGCTATTTTATATATATATATATAAGTTATTAACTAATTTGTACTTGATTTGATTTTTTTAGTCTTACATTCTGCTCTTCTGCGTCTACTGGCCACAAACTATCCTCACCTGTGCATGGTGGAGGACTGGATCAGTGAAGAAGAAGTGACTGGTACTCTGCCTTTACTGAGGAAGATGTTGCTGACATCCTCATCCTGCAAATACTCGCAGACACAGCTACGAGAGGGTAAGAAACTCACACTATCAGCCCCTTAGTTAAGAGCAAAATGTGGAAATCACATTTCTCATGTGACCGAGATTGCATTAAAGATTTTCTGCCATATACTACATTTTCGAAATTTGACTCGTAATTTAAAAATCATTTTGATGGATGACAGTAAAAATACACAGTAAAAAACATTAATATTGATTTAAAATGAAGAAAAGGGTATATGTCAAAAGTCAGTTTTGGTTATATCAAACACAAGGTCAAAATAAGGACCTTGTATGTACATGTTTTTTTTTTTTTTTTTTACAGTTAACCTGAGTAAAAATAGAAAAGTTGTAGCTCAGGTGGATTCTGCAAAAGCAATTAGCACATCTCTGCTGTACAATGTTTTTCTCACGCAGTTTTCACACTACACTAAACCAGACCACTGAAATCTACATTGGGACTCATAAGGCCCTTTGGCACTGGACGGGATCACAAGTGTTTATTATGGTCTATGATATGAATAGTTTGTTGTTATAGTCTGACCTTTCATGTGCATGACTCAGTTTTGCACCTGCGGAGTAATGAGCCTGAAGGTGTTTCTGTATTCATACAACACTGCTCTGACAGGCCTGTTTCTCCACAGGACTCTTGTATTCACAGACGGTGACAGGATAATGCTATATTTAATGAGAAAAAATCTAATCTAAATCAAAATCATCCAAATATTTTACATTTGTCTTTGAATTAAGTCGTCATTTGTGTGTGTGTTTTAAAAAAAAGTATTAATCATTAACTTTTTTGTTTTCTTAGCTTTCCAGAATGTTCTCTCTGGTGGGCCCAGGCTGCTGCGCATCCTGGAGCACCTGACGCTGCTCTCTGCGGGAGATCTGATCCCATACGCAGAGGCTTTGACTGCCAGCATGGGGGTGCTCTTAGAGGACGCCGTCTCTCGCAGGATCCTACAGACTGTTAACAAACTCTGGATGGTACTTAATACAGTCATGCCACGCAAGTGAGACTTCCTCTGTGTTTAGTAAAAATGGAAGGAAATCTTGCACTTTAGCACTCGTTCTAAGTCTCTTTCCTCTGTCAGGCTGTGGGTGATGACAGTAAACGCTTTGCAGCCTTCAGTAAAGCTCCTGCGGCAGCAGAAATACACTCAGAATGATCTGATGGTGGATCCTCTCATCGTCCTGCGCTGCGACTCCAGAGTCTTCAGGTATTACCTGCTTAGAAATGCCTGATAAGAAAAACCCTATAAAGAAATTCCATAATTCATGCAAATCTTAGTCTTACTGAAGGAATGTGTGTTTGTTCTCATGAAGGTGTCCTCCACTAATGGACATCACACTTCATATGCTGAATGGGTACCTGTTGGCATCTAAGGCCTACTTGAACGCCCACCTGAAAGAGACTGCTGAATTTGAGCGTCAAGGTCAGACGGTATCAAACCTTGGGCTGGGTGGCCAACCTGATACCCCTGAGGTCACGAGAGAGGAGCTGAAGAACGCTCTGCTGGCCGCTCAGGTAGACGCATGCACAAACACATCTCTACTATTGATCTCTGAATCACCAGTTTGTGCATTTGGCATATTTGTGTTGTTTTTGTCCACCTTCAGGACAGTGCCGCAGTGCAGATCTTGCTGGAGGTGTGTTTGCCGTCCCCTCAGGAGGAGCAGCAGCTGGGAGGAGGTGGAGGAGCAGACAGCCTGTTGAGGAGCGTTCAGTCTGCTCCAGGTATTCCCATGAGGAAGCAGGTGGGCGACGCGGAGGCCCAGGGGGAGCGCGAGGCAGAGGGCGGGCTGCTCAGTGACCTGAGGGAGGTGCAGTGTCTCATCTGCTGCCTGCTGCACCAAATGTTCATCGCAGACCCCAACATTGCCAAACTAGTACACTTTCAGGTAATTAAGTCTTTCTGTTACAGTACTGCCATCACCATTATGATACATACTTTATACTTACATGCAAAATGATCATAAGACACAGTACACACACAATGTGTTTTTTATGTGGATTTAACATTATGTCATGCATTTCAGAGTGAAACAGGATATTCAGTAGGAAACAAATAATTGTATCCATTGGGAATTGATTAGATTTATTAGTGACAAGTGGTCTCTGTAAGACAGGTGGATGGAAGGGAGGGATTCAAATCAAGTTACAGTACTGTTCAAAAGAAATGTTTAATTTTTAAAGAAATTAATGCTTCAAGGATTCATTTAATTCAAAAGTGGTAGTAAAGAAATATATATAAAAATAACAGATTCTGGTCTGAAATAAATGCAGTTTTTTTGTGTGTGTGTTTTTTTAATATAATTGTTTTAATATAATTGTGTATATATATATATATATATATATATATATATATAAAATAATTATTTCCTACCTCAAACTTGTAGAACGATACTGTCAAACCTTTTGACACTATTCTGTGCACCAATACATCATTTGCAAATTTAGCAGAAACGTGTATTAAAAAATCATTTCATTTTCATCTTGGCTTGAATAATTAATAATAAAGCAGCCTATAGGTTTTTGTGAATTGGTTTCAGATAAAGGAAAACCAAATCAAAGAACTCTCTAATTGGGTTCTAAAGCTCTAATTGAGTTCTGAAGGTTTTCTAAATGTTCTTTAAATGTTTCTTTAGGGTTATCCGCAGGCTTTGCTCCCTCTGACGGTGGCAGGAATTCCTTCCATGCACATCTGTCTAGACTTTATCCCAGAACTCCTCGCTCAGCCGCAGCTGGAGAAACAGGTAAGCAATTATCAGTCCGTCCATCCATATTTTCAGTCAGGACTACTAAATCGATCAGTTGCCAATTAATTTGAATTCATGTGTGAATGAATCCCTTCATTTGTTATCCCATGAATATACACAGAATATAATTTATATTTTTAGGATTTAGTATGCAAGACTCTTTATAGCTTTATAGTATGTACTACAACTTAATTTAGAGCTGTATAGATAGAAGTTGAAAGTATAAAGAGTATGTATTTTGCTACTCTAATCACAGACACATGGTGAGCCCTCAGGGTTGACCTCTGGGCTTGATGCTAATGGGAGTTTTGTTTTGTCTGGCGCAGATCTTCGCCATACAGCTGTTGTCCCATCTGTGCACCCAGTATGCCCTGCCCAAATCCCTCAGTGTGGCACGTCTTGCCATTAGTGTGATGGGCACCCTCCTCACAGGTAGAAATAACTCTTTCAGCTGTTGCTTTATCTCTTTAACCTTCTTTCATTTTCTCTTTACCTTGGTCTCTGTTCTTATTCATTTATTAGGGCTGGCATTTTATTAAAGAATGTCTAAAAATAACACTGATAATTGGAGATATCAGACCATTACCTTGACTTCTTTTGTAGCAAAAACCAGCCTGTGCAAACTCATCCCGTTCTCTTAGTACACACTGCCCTCTGCTGGCCACTTATTACTGCCTGTGACAAACCTTCTTCTGTAGTGTTTATGAATTATGCATCAGCCATCCATTTATTGTTTTATTGAATGGAGTACCAGAGTTAATATATTTACTTCATATTTTTGGTATCTTTCACAGTGCAGACCCGTGCCAAGCGCTTTGCATTTTTCATGCCGACGCTGCCATGCCTGGTTTCGTTCTGCAAGGCTTTCCCCCCACTCTTCGATGATGTCATGTCCCTGCTGGTTCAGGTGGGACAGGTGTCTGCTGCTGATGTCACCACCAAGGCCAGAGATATTGACCCTCTAATAGCCAGTGAGTGTATTCTTGCCTTATTTGACTGAAATGTTTTAAATTTGTATTGATCAATGGCTATTGTATGGGGCAGGGGCAAGGCAAGATGTTTTATTATTTTACTCCGTTCAGAGTCAGATTTAATAGAGTAAAAGTGCATGCCGACTTTTTCAGGTGCCTTTTGTTCTTGAAGTATTTTTTCCATAGGTTTAAAAAAAAAAAGTTGGTAACACTTTACAATAAGTTTCATTAGTTAACATGAACTAGAAATGACTGATACTTCTTCAGCATTTATTAATCTTAGTTCATGTTAATTTCAGTATTTCCTAATGCTTTATTTAATTTAATTTACTAATGTGTTCTATAATGCACATTACTTAATGCACTTTGAACTAACATTAACAAACAATGAACTTAACGTAACTAACATTAACAAAGATTAATATAGAGTGTAATAAATGTAGTGTTCATTGTTCATTCATGTTCATTAATGCATTAGCTATTGTTAACGGATGACACCTTGTTGTAAAAGTGTTACCAAAAAGGCTTAAGAGCTAAAGAGTTAAAAGCCAAGAACCAAAACCAACTAACAGCGAGGTGAATCACAACATTATTAAACAACCGCAAAAAGACATTGTGGCTCAAAAGTGAAGATTTTGACATTTGAAATAATTTATACATAATTGTCAACTGCATATTAAAGCTCAAAGTGCTTTCTTTAGTTTTCTAATTATATTGATGTTCAATTCAGAATAAAATATCAATATTTATTATATTAATATTGCATTTAAATAGTCGATAACTAAAATAATTAATTATTGTATTATCATCAGATTTAACTTCATAGATTCCAAAAAGACTTGTGTTAGTGACAAGTGACCTGTGACCCCATCACAGTTAAAATAAATGAATATCCACTTGCAAATTCAGGTAGCCCAGATAACTTGGTTTGTTTTCATTCACTTCACTTTTGGGTCAGTTAAAAGTGATTTGAGACTGACTTTCAAGTCTGATGACCCTAACGGTTTCTGCAGACAAAAAAATGGCATTCTTTGGAAGTTTTTGCACAGTCTGTTGAGCACGTGAGCTTCTGTTCCAAAGTGTTCCATTCCTTCTTTGTTCCTTTATCTTTTATCTAAGCATCAGTAATATGAGGTTATCTTTTCACAGTTCATTTCTCAGTATTTATCAAGACATGATCACAATATGCTGTGGCCAAATCATGTAGCCCTGGATTTAGATCTAATCCACTGTGCTCTTGTGTTTAGGGCTGCAGTATGTCAGACAGAAGCCACAGGAAATACCGCTGTCAGAATCCAAATACTCTCTACGCAAAAGGTCTGCAGAGGAGCTGGGTGGAGCCGATCCTGATGTACAGCTGTGCTATCAGATAGAGGCCACCTTCATGGACATCATCAGCTCCAGCACACAGGCACTGTGACAACACAAACAGACAAATAGAAATGTTAATGGGTCTGTTTGTCCCATGTTAAGGTCAAGCCTCATGTTACAGAAATCTGCTTATGAACATGTAAAGCAGTATAATGATAGATGACTTGCAGCTGTTGGACTAGTGCTGGGACCATTTCAGTTTAAAGCCAGTCCGCTCAAAACACTGAACATGAATTTTCTCCTCCATTTTGGCATACCACAAGTTATGCAAACATCTGGAATGAAGGTAATGAAAGAAATTCTAATTTAATGTAGTTTTACGTAAACTCTTCTTTTATGGTATAAATGAATAGTCAAATCATGGGGTACCGTTTTTCCAAACAAAGGACGAGATGTACTGAAAGATAAAAATATAGATTTGCAATTCCATATTCTGTTGCCAGCCTAAAACCGCCATCTATATTTGACTCAAAACAATGTTTGGCTTTCCAGGAAGCGTCTTTTAAGTCTTAAGTGAATTGGACTTTCATTCTCTAGCCTGTCCTGAAGGATTGGAGTAATTCTGGTCACTAAGCAGCTTGCTGTAGATTTAGTAGAAGGCATTTTCTAAATAGTGTGTTAGTTAAGTGTGTATTTGAGTGTGCGACAAAATGTGTGTCCAGGGCACTTAGCAGTGATATTATTGGTCTGTTTTCTAGACCACCATTTAAAAGAGTGTTTTCTTGGCTCAAATTCACTGTTTCTTGAAACGTGACGTCTGAATTGTGTTTGTGACCTTGGTTTTGTATACATGTCAAATCTTATGCTGTATTAAAACATCTTTTCGAAAACTCAGATACATCATTAAAAATATAGTAAGAATTACACACTTTCAGGATTTTTTTTTACACAAATTGAGGAGGAAATATGGCTGGCATTCTGATCAAATTGAGGTTGCCACATTGGCAAAACAAAACTCCAACTCACAAAATGCACCAACAGGACACTGAAGACATTTGCATGAACTAATATTTTACATATATGCCCTGATATTAATTTATCCTCTATCCATGGTGAAAAAATAGTGTTTAACACATAATTTTAGATCCATGTGGGGGCGCTCTTGTCACATGTAGAATCACAGGATCCACAGCCTGGAGTACACATGGAAACGCTTATGCATGTTCAATGATGAAATGATCAATGATTGAAACATAATGAAAAACTTGGCCATTCACATGCTCCTTTTGCTCCAGAACAATGGTTTTCTGTGTTATGAGAGCTTTAGAAAATGCTCTCATTTAATTTGCAATCAAATTTGGCCCAACATACTTAACATTAAAGTAGAAAAATCCAGTAAATACAAGAATGTTCTTTTTTTAGAGCCAAATTACACCATGAAGTTTGACCTAACCTTCACATTAGCTTTTTTTGGCGTGGTTGAATGAAAATCTGTCATCTGTCATTCTTACCCTCATGTTGCTCCAGGCAGACTTACTTTCTTCTGTGGAAATCAAAAGAATTTGTTTTGAAGAATGTTGCTAATAATTTTGGTTCTCATAGACATCTATTGTACGGTCTGAAAAAATATAGTAAAAGTCATTGAGAACTAAAACTTTTTGGTCACCAACATTCTTCAAGAAAGTTTGCAAAGACTTAAAGGTGAATAAATGATGACAGAATCAGGCTCTGGCCTCATCTGGATCACTTTTGCAAAAAACAAAACAAAAACATAAACAATAATTTATACATAGCTTGTAATGTCCCTTTAAGAAGCGGTGAAGTTTCTCTTGTCTGATGTGCAGTGTGTGCTCCTATATAAGGATAAATTAAAAAAAATAACTACAGCATCCAGATCTGCCCATAGGGTGATTGTAAATGTTGTTGTGTATGACAGAAGTGTAAGAAAAGACACAAAATATCCATCCAGGGTGTGTAAATGATTCTCACCGCAGGTCTTTTGCCTCTACAGAGCTCTGACTCTGAGCTGCTGAGAACGGCCTCAGGCTAGCGAAGCCGAAATCACAGCTCACTTTTGTTTCTCTAAGGCGCTGTCAAGTTTAAACACCTTTTTTGCACAAAAAAAACTTCAGTGCTCTTTTCTCTCTTTCACCTTTCCTTGCACCTCCATTCTTGCGCGAGTGTGCGCGGCAGAGAGAATTGGAAATGTTTATCACCTCCCCTAGCACAGCCGGCTTTCTCTGTTCCAGGGCCATTTCTCGTTACTTGCTCATTTGACCTGCTATCGAGTTATTTTCCTCACTTCTGGATGCGTCTTGAGTGGGAAGTTTGCCGTTGTGCGCATCAGTAAATCGAATTGACTTTGTGCTGCGAGACAAAGGTCTGCTGAAGTCTAAAAGCGCCGATAATGTAATTCACGCTTTGATTTGGTAATTGACATCTGTTTAGTGTTCTGCTCCTCACTGCACAGCATCCATTTGTGAAATCCGCCGTGGCGAGTGCCAGCTTTCCATCTGGCAGTGGCTGGCGGGCATGTGTGCGAGATTAAATCCGCTACGGATCTTTACAGTAAAGATTGTAGGTTGCGACCGGTCAGGCTATCTTTTTCTTGCATCTTGTTGCAAGCGCTTAAAGATGGAGGCGATTTTTCAAACGAGTTCAAACGGGAATGTCAAGGAACTCTGTGAAGCCTGCCAGTTGGAAAGGCGAGCGAAGCCGAGCGAATTTGTCTCTTGCCCAGATATTTATATCAAGCCTCTGATCTCAGGGACTGAAGCCTTTGGTGAAATTCAAAACATCTCGCTTCAGAACGCGTGGCTCTGCAGTGAGTTTGTGTGTTTTATTTCCCACTGAATCAAAGCAAGCTGTGCTGCAAATCGTGTTGTCAGCGTAGGCCGACTGAACTGGCAAAAGCTATTTACAGACGCTTGCAATCAAATCACCATATTTCAGCTCCGGCCCCACGGGCTCCATCTAAATGCAATATGCCTCTGCGTTCATGGCACCCTGGAGCCTTACATCATGTCTTTAGTATTGTTTATGAGATTAGAGATTGCACCATGTAAAATACTCCTTCCATTGTTAGCTGCAGGCTCACGGTTGAAAGGTACCATATGCCGGCATGCGGTCTGCGGCGTGCTTGATCTAATTTCCCTTGCTATTACGAGCAGAGCAGTGCGGCCTTGGTATGTAACCTCTCAGCTCCACGCATCCCGTTGCGGGGAGAATCGGATGCGGAGGAACCTTAAGGGCTCTTGGATGCTATACCATCTGGAGAGAAGGGAGAGCGTATTACATCCCACACCTGGTGAATGGGTGATTAGCTTCTGGTCTGAAGCATAAATCATTTGCAGCCGGTTGCTCTGGGCCCACATTGACTTCATCAGCCGCTCTAGGTGACTACGTTAGTAAAAGCAATAAAGCTATTTAAGAGATCATCTGAGGTTTTGGCTGTGCGTTACAGGTGTTTTTCAGAAAAAAGAGACACTCTGATATATATTAGCTTATAAGCAGCATTGTGAACTGACTTCACAGTAATGGGAGCAGGAAATGTTCGACTCAGTTAGCATCTCAATATTTTATATTTTTTACTATACTGCCACGTAGGTTTCCAACATTCAGTGTGCCATGATTTAATTCCGTGGTTGTTTTACACCTTTTACTGTATTTTTCTCTATTTATATGTCTATCCAGTCAATTTTGTGTTATGATCGAAAACTATCTAGCACAGTGGCTCTCAGCTCGTCTTGCTTCAGAACATCGAGTGTCGTCCCAACAAAGTACTATTTTTTTTTTTATCACAAAAACATGAACAAAAATGTACTTAAGAATTATAATAAATAATAAACGTCCTCGATAAAATATAGTGCACGACTGATATGGATTTTTTGGGGGCCGATACCGATATTAAGGAATAAAAAAAAGGCAGATATCGGTATATTGGCCGATATTCTTTGTGTATATTATATTACAGTATCAAACAGTTTCTTTTTATATAATATGTTATTATATTAATATATAATATTATGTTAATGTATGTGTATATATATATATATATATATATATATATATATATATATATATATATATATATATATATATATATATATATATATATATATATATATATATATAATTTTTATTTTTTATTTTAAACTTTATTTGTTTGTGCAATTGTTTCTATTAATTAATGTTGTTACTTTTGCCTGGTTTTACAGACAGGGTTTAGACTAAGCCCGGATTAGGCCAATAGTTCAATTTTAGGACATAGACATTTTTATGAAACGTGCCTTAGAAAAACATTACTGCATTTTGAGACAATACAAAAGGCACTGATATATTTTAGGATCAGGCAACAGCTCAGACTTACATTATAGCCTGAGACTAAACTTAAACCTTTTCTGTGAAAGCGGGGGTTTATATACTCATATTTACGTATGTAGTTTAAATATATAAAATGGTTTATATATTTAATTTTAGTATTAGATTATAACTTCAAATCTCATTTATATAAAAAAAATGGTTAAGATAAATTTATATAAAACTAAAGTTAATTAATGTAAATAATTCAAATAATATTAACCTTAATAGCCTATATTTCACTTTAGACACATTAAAACATTATGGTCATGAATCTTAATACACTTTAGGTCATATTTTCATGTTGGTTTTAGAAGAATCCCACACAACCTATTTTTCTTGGCGTGTACTTCGTTTGTATACATTAAATCAAGTGGCAGATGGATTTGCGCAATAATACTGTAGTTTAGAACGGATGCAGAGCTTACGAATTCAACAACACAAGATATCGACAGTGTTTTCTCCTCACTTTTTAAACATTTATAAGCCTGTTTAATTTGCTGCTTTGATTATATGGTTTATTGCACTAAATTGTTTACATTTAGCATAGTTTTCTCCCAGGAGAAAGAATTGATTTAGCCAGCACTGATTTCATAACAAAATTATACAACAGTGTATTATTTTACAAAATAACAATATTTTAGTGTTTTATACAATATTTTAGTTTTAATTTGTATAGGATTATATAAATGGCTTTGCAATTGAAATTTTTTTTTTTTTTTTTTTTTTGCAGGCCAAAAAACATACCTGTTGTCATTTGTCAGATCAAGGTACCATCTTTGATGACTCCAACTCTCACTTAAATACACTGTAATCTTTAATTACCATTGCTGACATGGCGTATTACTTTTCACTGTTTCCCCTCAGAGAGTAAATTGCTCTTAACCAGCCAACCAGCCATTTAACGCCCTCATTATATACACATTTGACCTCGTTCTGACGGCTGTAAGCTGCATAACGCGTCCTCTTAAAGTGCTGAAGAGCCTTTGAGCTCCTCTCTCTCTCACTACACAACAGATGGCTGCAGTGCTGAGAGAGTATACATATTAATAGCACAATTACAATGCTCTACATCAAGATTGTGTCATTATCATTGTGATTGAAAAAGCAATTATGGTTCTTGATTATCATCAGCCACTGTAAATCTCTGTTATTTTGTTGTTGCCTCTGGGCACGATCCCCCATCCGCTGTCAAGAAAGCGTTCTCTGTGGTGCAGGGTTTGGGAGACGAGCACTCCTCTTTGACTGCCAATTAATTAGCTAGCCTTGAATTTGCATAATCGGCTCCTCGGGTGGTTTTGGGAGATGGTTCAGCTTGGTTCTGAAGTTTGAAGGTGTAGATACTGTTCAGGGATCAGGCACAGGAAGTATTCGCTTTGAAATCTGTTGTGTTTGCTCGGGGTGGTGAAGTTCTTCAGGCAGGTTGTTTTGAGGCAATCACTTCAGCTATAAATGCTAAGCAATTAATAAAAGAAAAAAACAACACAAAACTGAAAAAAAAACTATTAAAAATGAGTATATGACTAACAAAAGAAAAACTACTTCTACACAAACA